>NC_048222.1:36761319-36903611 GCF_002007445.2 Ailuropoda melanoleuca
GAAAGGGGAACTCTCTTACACTGTTGGTGGGAATGCAAGTTGGTACAGCCACTTTGGAAAACAGTGTGGAGGTCCTTCAAAAAGTTAAAAATAGAGATACCCTATGATCCAGCAATTGCACTACTGGGTGTTTACCCCAAAGATACAGACGTAGTAAAGAGAAGGGCCATATGCACCCCAATGTTCATAGCTGCATTGTCCACAATAGCCAAATCATGGAAGGAGCCGAGATGCCCTTCAACAGATGACTGGATTAAGAAGCTGTGGTCCATATATACAATGGAATATTACTCAGCTATCAGAAAGAACGAATTCTCAACATTTGCTGCAACATGGACGGCACTGGAGGAGATAATGCTAAGTGAAATAAGTCAAGCAGAGAAAGACAATTATCATATGATTTCTCTCATCTATGGAACATAAGAACTAGGATGATCGGTAGGGGAAGAAAGGGATAAAGAAAAGGGGGGTAATCAGAAGGGGGAATGAAACATGAGAGACTATGGACTATGAGAAACAAACTGAAGACTTCAGAGGGGAGGGGGTGGGGGAATGGGATAGACTGGTGATGGGTANCATATTGCATTGAGCACTGGGTGTTATACTCAAACAATGAATCATGGAACACTACATCAAAAACTAAGGATGTACTGTATGGTGAATAACGTAACATAATGAAAAGTTAAAAAAAAAAAAAGTTAATCAGGGGCACCTGGGTGGCTCCCTTGGTCAAGCATCTTCTCTTCAGCTCAGGTCATGATCTCAGGGTCCTGGGATTGAGCCCAGGGTCAGGCTTCCCTGCTCAGTGGGGAGTCTGCTTCTCACTCTCCCTCTGCCCTTCTGCCCTGCTCATGCGCTCTCTCTCTCTAATAAATAAATAAATAAATAAATAAATAAATAAATAAATAAATAAAAATCTTTAAAAAAAAGTTAGACTTGAAAATAGCAGTGAATCCACTGACTCCCTTCTGCCTCCTAATGGTGGGTGCTCTTCCAAGAGAACCATTTACTTTCAACAGTTTTCTATTTATTCTGTTGTCATCGGTAAACTCATCCTGTTGTTAACTCTTCTCACCTGAACTCCTAATTCAAAAGATCACTATCTTAAGGAGTCCTTTAGGTGTTGGTGTTTTCCAGCTAAAGTCTCCAGGTTATATCTGAAAAGCATTGTTAATTATTGTCTTTTCTCTTTTTTACTCATCCTCCAGGAGACTCAGAATTAGATACTAAGGAAGGAATGGCCTCATTTTTTTTTAAAGATTTCATCTATTTATTTGACAGAGAGAGAGAGAACGCACAAGCAGGCGGAGCAGCAGGCAGAGGGAGAAGGTGAAGCAGGCTCCTTACCGAGCAGGGAGCCTGTTTCAGGGCTTGATCCCAGGACCCTGGGATCATGACCAGAGCCTAAGGCAGAGGTCCAACCAACTGAGCCACCCAGGTGCCCCACCCTTATTTTTCAAGGAATGAAACCTAAATCTGGAAAGCAGTTTTGAGGGAGAGACTTGTTGTCGTTCAGAGCTCTTTTCTTAGGAAGCTGCTTACAGGTGACAAATCCCTGAATAGAAGGGCAAGCCAGGCCAGCAATCAAGCCTGTAGGTTTAGCCCCTACAGGTCCTCTTTCCCTCACTGATGTCATGGGAGTCTCAGAGAGCTGGGAGCTCCTGATTCCTGGGGAACCAGCTGGGGTTGGGGGATGGAAGGCACAGCTGCTGGACTGCTAGCAAGAGCTAAGCAAAGGAAAATGTCTCTGTGCTGGGCTCCATGACAAAGAGCCAAGAAAAAGCCAAGAATTCAGGAACAATGTAGAAGATAGTGGGAGCTTCAGTCCAGTGATGGGAAAAAGAAATAACTGGAATGAAATAAAATGGAGGAGGAGTAGCAACCGACATTTGTTGAGCCCCTCTGGATTTTATTTATCGGTATTTCATTTCATCTTTATTCTAGCCATGAGGCAGCTATTATTTGTTTCCCAATTTACTTCAATGGAAGAACCGAGGTTCAGAAAAGTTAAGCAATTTGGTGAAGGTCACATGACAGACCCGAATGAAACCCTGGTCTGTCTGCAAAGCCCATGTGCCTTCTGTGCTTCCTGGATAACAGAAGGTGATGAGCGGAAGCCTCGGGGTAGACAAACCTCACTGAGATCTGAGTTCTGACCCTGCCATTTCCCAGATGTGTGACCTTAGGCAAATTCCTTAAGCTGGTGAAGCCTCAGTTGCCTTATCTATAAGATGGGCATATAGTAGCACCTACTTCATAGTCTTTGAAGAGTCAAATGAGGTCATACATGAAAACGCATACACTTAGAGTGCCACGTAGTAAAGCACCTAATAAACATTAACCCCATTAATATTATGGTGGTGATTATTTTCAGTATCACCTCCACCACCATGCTCCTACTCCAAATCACACTGCTGGGAAAGAATCAGGAGTTTATTTCTCTGATAACTGGCAATCTCTATAGAATATGGTTTTGATTCTCAAGCACTTGGTAACCAGAAGATTGTGTGTTCCAACCAATCTATGATGTGTTTCCTTTAGAAAAAGGTAGATAGAAAAGAAAATAGACAAGGCTTTCAGCCTTCTAGCAAAGTCACGGTTGTAAATTGGTCCATTTTTGCATTTTCAGAAAACCAAGCTGCTATCATCAGACCATCTTCTCACATGATTACTTTTCCCAGATAGCTTTTCATTTTCCAGGGTGCCTCAAATAAAGCGTGTGTGTGTATGTGCATGTGTGCGCGTGCGCGTTTGTGTGTTCCCACCCTATAAATCTCCTGCTTGGCAGAGAGTGTTGATGGTTTCTGTGAAAGGGTCTTTGTGTTCCTTTTTGTCTAAGAAGCTTTTTCATTAGAAGCCTGGAAGTCAAGGTAAGTGCCACAGGGATTCGAGGATCTCTTGGCTTTTCTCTTATGTCCAAATTATCTCCTGGAAAAATAAAGTCCTACATTCTCTGCACTCAGTTAATAGAAATGACAGCTGTGAGAGCTTCAAATCTGGCCTTAATTAATGGGCACTGCACAAATGTGACCAAAGCATATTTGCAGAGAAGAGGCTTTAAATAGCATCAAATGTTTGTGAGCACGAGGCCATGCGATGGCAGGAAATCTCTGACCATCTTAATGGGATCAGGCTTTTGCGTGCAAACAATGGCGAGCAAACCACAGCCCAGCTGACAGCCATTAGAATGGTGTTCTCATTTGTGGCGGTGTGTAAAGGCGCTTAAATCACCACTCAACAAAATGGAGGAACATGGACTATGGCGTGATGTAACTATAATAAAACCGGATACCCAAAAGAGTGGCCCCCACGTCGGTGTGTGTACAGTTTACCTAGAGTGGTCTTCCCCTTGAACTTGCTGCTACCCTGGCCACACCGGAGCATCAGATCCTTCAAGAAACTCTGCCCTTCATCTCTGAGGCTAGTTTGTTCCACTCAGTTCTGACCAATCTTTCTTCAACTTGTTCTTCCCATCCTCTCAGTCCCCAAGTCACTGTTCTTCTCCTCTCACATTTGCCATGTGAATTATCCCCCAGGGGAGACTCCTTTTCTCGAATCATATAAGAACTTAAGACTGTCACTTGTCCAGTTGTGGCCAAAGTACCCGATGCACCGACGGGCTGCAGATGTGCTCCTACTTACCGAAGCACTTATACTGAAGATAGCCAAGACCTGAGCATGTGGGCGTGAAGTTCGCTGATTCATTTCAGACACTTTCATTTCTAGATACTGATCCAGAAGGTGGTGATGCCGACAGAAGACTCCATGTTCTCAAGGAACTTATAGAAGCCATCCCTGTCCTTGCTGGCTGAGCTGAGTTGGGTAGGCCAAGCACTCTGTAGGTGCTCTACTTATGTGATCCCACTTAGCCCCCAAAACAACTTAGTGAGGTGGCTACTATTACTCTTTCATTTGACAGGTGATAAAACTAGATTTGGAGTGACAGTACGATCAGACAACTTTCCCCCAGCCAGGGAGCTGGTGAGCACAGAGGCAGGACTAAAATCAGGCTTATCTGTTGCTAAGTCCCACGGCCTTGTCCATTATGCTGTGCTGACTTTCCTCTCTCATCATTTGCCTCCCAGGCTATGGAGGGAAATAGACAAATAAATTCACAATTATTGACAATTATAATTTAGCAGGAAACCGAACTAATAGGAAGAGAGCTATTAAAAATCTATACCAGTACCCAGGTCAGCTGTATGTTCAAGGAACCGAAATGTGTCTAAATACTGTTCTTGGATTCAAGTCACCGTGCTTCTCCAACTATACCCGTCTTCCCCCTCAGTGGAATCATTGGCACAGGTGGAGCTGGTCGCCTGACACCTGACTTAGAACAAGAGCCTGAAGAGTCCAGCTTTGGGGGCAATGCAACAGAATATTCCTGGAAGCAATTTCCTGTTGAGATTCAACAAATGCCCAGGGCTTCCAAAAAGTTTGATTTTGGTCTTTTGGCTGCTTTTCTTCCTTAAGTCCTCTTTCCTTTCATGTCCCATCTTGACCCTTAAAGAAAAGGGCAAGCTGTCAGGTAAGCTGCCAAACTGGGGAGACCTGGCAGAAGTGGGTGTCACAGTAACGGGGAGACGTGGTGCAGCACTAGACTTGGACAAGAACTGAAAAAAACCCAGATTTCAATCTCCCCTCACTCGTGAACTAGCCTTTATCATCTGTCTCTGTGTCCTCAGGAGAAAATTTCACATGTAAGCTGTTTGTATAGTCTTCTTATTAATATAAATAAACAAGACCCTACATGAGATGCAAAAAAGAAATTAATCGGGACCAGGCAATGTTTCCAAATCACTTACAGTACTTGCTGGGAAAACAAAACTTTATATTTAAAACATAACAGGAAAAAAATGTGCAACACTTCAGTCCAAGATATATAAACTGTGGACAGGGGAGTTCATTCAACTAATACTTAGAGTGACTTGAAAACATGCAGATATTTAAAACACAAGCAAGGGAAGCCAGTCAACGCTCTGGTCGTGGGAACCAAAACTAACAATTCTGAAACACTGGGAAACCACAGGGTGGCCAATGAAGTAGGTTCTGGCCATATGACTTTTGGAATTCACCCTTTTGGTTGCAAAGACCCCCTAGAAATTTTAATCAGGAGTCACATGAACCTAGTGACTCCTGAGAGCCGTAAGCTGGGTGGCAAAGCAAGGCCAACCTGCCAGAAGAATGGCCAGTGGCACAGAACTCAATACCAAAAGAGATGGGAAGGGGGTGCCATGTTGTCAAGAGACACTTCCAAGGAACAGGAAACAGGACTTCTTGACCCACTAGATGTTGGGGCCACAGAATAAATAATGACAGAGGCTAATATTTAGTGAGCACCGCTCAATGATTTCACGGGTTACTTCATTCATTCTTGTGTCAGGTCTATGAGGTAGGCATGATTATTATTCCCATTTTATAGATAAGGACACCGAGGCTCAGGGAGGTAAAACAGCTTATTTCTCTAAGAGCTCTCAACTAGTAAGACAAGGAGTCAAGAACTGAATACAACCCTAGTGACTTCCTAGAGCTCATGCCCTTAATCTCTCTGCTGTAGTAGGAATCAGAATGCAAAATGACGGGAGACTTTCTAGTTTGGGATGTTAGGTGAGATGACAGCATCCTGAACTGAAACCTGGAAGTCTGACATTAAAGCAGCCCATTGTTTTTCTTATCCCTTTAGCAGAGGATTTATGTACCACAGAGGAAATGGAGGGACCTCATGAGACCCCAAGCCTATACTGCTGAAACCATTTTCCTACCTTTGGTGAACTGCAGCCAAGTGGCCAAGAAGGACTGACTTCTCGGCCTCAGGGCTGCTTCCCCTCTTGGCCTATCTTTCTCTCCTTCCCTTTAACTACAGGCCTCAAAGTCTCAGCCTCCTTTCCTTCTTAAAATCTCCAGGAGCCCTTCTAGTACTTAGGATTCCTCCTCTCACAGCTGGCTGTGGGCGTTACCAGCCTCCCCAGCCCTTCCCAGCACATCTAAGAGCTCTACCAGCCACTAAGGAAGACATAAGGAGCAATCGCAGACTTAGAATGGTTGTTTGTTGGTCTTGGTGTTTCCCTTCTGACTCCCAAGGCCACCGCTCCTTTCACCCCTTTGATGGAGGTCATGAAACAGTCCCTCTTTATAAAGTTCTCTCTCTCTCAACCCTGAGTGTATATTAGAGTCACTTGGGGGGCCTTTAAAAGCTCTGGGTTCCCAGCCGTACCCCCAAGACTCTGACTGACTTGGTCTGGCATGGGCCTGGCCACTGCAACTCAGATGATGTTAGCATCTGTTGCTCTGGGTCCCACAGACCCCGCCTCTTAGAAGGACCACTTTCCAAGTCTGTCTCATGCAGCGGTGTCTGTCTCTGAGGGGGCAGATAGTGCTCTCCCCTGGGGGACATTTGGAAATGTCTGGAGACATTTTTTTTAAAACATTTTATTTATTTATTTTAGAGAGAGAGACAGAGAGAGTGAGAAGCAGGCTCCCTGCTGAGCAGGAGGTCTGATGCAGGGCTCCATCCCAGCACCCTGGGATCATGACCTGAGCTAAAGACAGACACTTAACCAACTGAGCCACCCAGGCACCCTGTCTGGAGACATTTTTGATTGTGTAATTGGTGGAGGCAGGGGGAGAGTACCACGGACATCTGGCAGGTAGAGGCCGGGGTGCCGCCAAGTGCCAAGCATCTACAGTGCACAGGAGAGCCCCCAGCCAAAATGATTGGTCCAAAAAGTGAACAGTGCTGCTGTCGAGAAACCCTGTTCCACCAGAACTGGAGACACACACTAGTACATTCGAACACCCTCGAGCCTCAGAGGGGATCCCAGCACTGCAAGAGGCCCTGGTTGGAAGGTCTCATTCTTTATGAGGCTCCTTCTTTCCTACACAGCCCCACTGTTGTTACCGTTCTGGAAACGTTACAGTGAAGGGTGTTTTGCCATCAACTTATGGACTTTGTGCCTGACAGGTGGGAAGAAACCTTTCTCTGTCTTCAGGGGAGGAGATTCCGCTTTGTATTTCTACCACACGGAGTTCTGCTAGAGTGCTTGCACCTCTTTAATTACATAAAGAAAGTTCTCAGGGAAAGCATGACAAGAAACAAGAACCCTGAAAATGGGGGTAAAATATAAACAAATGTTTTGGCTGATGTACTGCACATTTTTTAATCACACAGTGTGTTTTCAGAGTGTACTGAGCCCTGCCCAGAATGGCTCTAATTAAAGATCAAAGGCAGTGCCGTGACAGGCCGAGCAGAACGCTGGGCCAATTCCACATCCCCTGCCCCGCCCTTGGAAATATCCATGTGGTCATCCGTTCGCCTCAGAAGTGCTCGTCTGAAGTGCCAGTTCAGCAAGCAGTGATTAAAGGAGGGTCTCTGTTTTGTTTTGTCTGTTTATTCTCTTTCTCTCTCTCTCTCTTTTTTGAATTGGGGGAACTTTAAAATGTGGTTAGATAGCAACACGTTTTCAGAAAAGTCAGAAAGTGACTGCGAGCCAAAACACAAAGACACAGGTTTGACGCTTGGAAAGCGTTCCCGCTTTTATTGAAAGATTGTAACTTAAGGCAGGAGGAGGAGGAGAGCCGCCCAGGGGGGATGGAGGCCCCTCTCTGAGCACACACGGGACATGACCATGTCAGCCAAGGAGCCAGGAAGGGTCCCAGAGCCAGCCATCCCCTGTCACATGGGCAGGGCAGCCAAAGGAAACAGGCCCCTGGGAGCTGAAAATGTCACCAAAGTACCCCTCATGAGGCAAGTGCTCAGAAAGAAAGACGGCTCTAGCAGCCGCCTGTGGGACGGGGTTTCTTGGGGATGGGGATGGGGCGGGTGGGGAGTAAGTAAACGAAGAGAAGCTTACAGAGAGGCTGACACACACTCTAGGTGTGGGATGTGAGGTCGGCGGGCCAGAGGCTGGATGAGGAAAAGGCAAACCTAACGACGAATGTCCCAGAGGAATAACTGGGAAGTCCTGAGAATCTTTTTATGTATCATAGCCTCTAAAGCTGAGCTTCTCTAACTGCCCTCACCAAGAAATAAGAAATGGAGGTACACCAGAGATGTGACAAGAGCTATGAAGGAACGAAAAGGCAGACCTGTGGTGAGGAGTACTTGGGGAGGCTGCTTTAGCTTGCCTAGTCAGGGAAGGGATGTCTGAGTGTGGCCTGAAACATAGGAGTCATCCCTGGGAGGACAATGGAGGGGGCTCGGAGGCAGAGGGATGGCTGAGGGAGGCCCTCAGGGTCCCCCGGGTGCTCCGTCTTGAGTCAGGATCGACTCTGCGAGTACTGTCGACAGTGCTTGATGCGACACGGCTCAGGTCTCCTCCCCTGTCTGGCTGCTCTGCCCTGGATGAGGGCCAATTTGTCACAGTTGCCGCTGAGATCGGTCCCAGAGATCTGAAGCCAGTCATCCCACTGCGGGCTGACCGGGCAGAGAGAGCTCGTTGAGGACATGTCTATTCATGCAGACCGAGCCTCTGTTCGTTTTCTGGGAGCTCTGCTGCATTGTTTATTCATAGTGAGCCAACCTGGTGACAGATTGGACATAGAGGCTGACAGAGTGAGAAAAGTCAGAGTATTACAAGGGTTTGGGCCAAGAAAACTGTGAGGTAGACACGTAACCAAGCCCCATGATCACTGCTTTGGTTTAGGCTCACTCCCCGAGATTATAAAAGTGCCTTGTTTATCTTTGCATTTCAAGTGCCTAGAACAGTCTCCAGCTGACTGTGGGCACTCAATAAATATTAGTTGAACAATGAGATGACCGACCCTATTTCTGTTACTGCCAGCACCATGGGTAGAGACTTCCCAAACATGTGCGGACACCACGGAACTGGTTTTCTTACTTGGAAAATAGAGTCATCAAATGCATGTGTAGTCGGACTCCTGAACAACTTTATCAAGATTGTCTATACCCACAATACTCAAAGTGTCCCCTGCAGATCAGCTGCGTCAGCATGACCGGGTTCTGCTTGTTAGAGGCAGAACCTCAGGCCCCACCCGGGACCTCCTGAAACAGGGTCTGCATTTTAACAAGTTTTCCAGGAGACTCCCGTAGGCGTGCCGAAGTGGGAGCAGCCCTGGTCTCTGTCCAAATGGGCTCAGCCCTGGTGCCCCTCGGTTCAAATCCTGGTTCTACTCCTTACGCGTTGGGCAACTTCAGGCAAATTATTTAATTTTTTGGGTCCCTGGTGTCTTCCGATTTAGTACGGGGATAAGTAATGCACCGGGTTGTTATGAAGCCTTAAGGAGGTTGTGGGTATAAGGCTATCCAGTGCAGAATCTGGAATCTGGAAGCGCCCAGGGAATGTTCCACATGGGACCTTTCCTAAAACGTCTTCTTGAGTGCACAGTGTGCTAGCAACCCTCACTTGAATTTCAAATTCATTTTCAAAATTAAATTCCTGCCTTGCCCCAGGAGATGCTCTACTTGAAACTGCCACATAACCTTTTCTAGCAATGGAGGACTCACGGTGCCACCAGAAAGATCCTTCTGGTACCACAGTGTACACTGGAAATAATCAATAACCTGGCCTGCTCCATGAGGATTCTATAAATATAAGAACACACACCTGTCCTGTCCTTTACTACCCTTTCCTGCCCAACTCCAACAGGTAGCCCTCACAGATTTCTGGACCCTTCCCAACCCTGGTCAAGCTCCTCTGAAGGTCAGTTATTGGCTATTTGATATATATGTGTCCTAAAAGCTAACCCTATTTCTTATCCATGAAAGGATTTACATGTAAGCTCTGACTCTCCCGGAGAGGGTTTTCAGTCTTAGTTGGCCTTTTGCTGCCTGAAGCCCAAGTCAACGATCCAGAAAAGGCCAATGCCAGGATGAAGAACCCTGAACACCAGTCACAGATGAAGACGTCAGAGAGTTTTCACCCTGCACAAACCCACGTGGGCTGAGCATCTTGCCTCTTGAGGCCCGCTTCTTAGAACAAATGGAACACACTGGTCAGAGGAGGGGGCATTTCAGTCCCCTTTTCACAGACAGTGTATTCTGATAGTCCTCTGGCTCTGAGATAGGATGGCTCTTTGTCCTTGTATAGCTCATGGGGCACTATTTTCCTTCTGTATCACCCAGGTGGACACCTTTCTTTTTCACCATGAGCATCTAAATAAATTGGGTGTCAAAACCAACACAAAAGAAACAAAAGACTTATATAGACCACTGACCACTACCTAAACTGATACAGTAATAAAGAATCCCCCTATGGCCCCATTTCCCTCCCCCAATATAGTAGGCCTAGATGATTTTATGGGTAAGTTCTACCAAATGTTCAAGGAACAGATAATCCCCACTTCATAAGTCACTCCCGAGTACAGAAAAAGAAGGAAAGCTGCCCATTTCATTTAATGACATTAGCCTATCCTTGATTCCAAAGCTAGATAAGAACAATGAAAGAGGACAGAAAATAATAAACCTATGCTCCCTACTTTAAGAAGCACAATCTTGAATAAAATATTAGCTAATGGAATCCAGTAGTGGATTAAAATGGTAATAAGTATAATCAAGTGATTGTATCCCAGAATGTAAGGATGGCACAAAATTTGATAAATATATCAATGTATTTATTGCATCATTGGTACTAAAGAAAAAAATCATGGGCATCTCAAAAGATGCAATTTAAAGAAAGCATTTGTTGAAATTCAATTCATATTTAAGATCAAACATTTCTAGAAAAACTTAGAGATAGAAAAGCACTTTCTGAGCCTGAAAATGGTTATCTACCAAAACCTACCTGGAGAAAACATCACTCCCCAAAGAGAAAATTGAGACACATTCTTCTCAGGGTCTGGGAGAAGACTGAGATGGCCACAATTACCGCTTCTTTTCAATAAGAGATGGGGGTTCAGGCCAGGGCAATGACAACCAGAAAGGAAATAAGAAATATAAGGATTAGAAGAGATGAGATGAGACTGCCACTGTTTGCAGATGACAGGTTTATCTACTATCCCAGTTGCTGTGCCCCCTTCTACGTTAGTGCTCTATCATCTGTCAGTTTCCACTCACTCCAACTTTGAGCTCCCTGAAGGCACAGGGTGAATCTTCCCGCTACCATTGGCACAGTGCTTGGAATATAGTAACTGCTCAATTAAGGCTTATTGTGTGAAGGAGTAAGACCCCCGCTTGCATGCTCCCACTTATTTGCTATCCATCAAGATAAACACAAGGATCATCTTCATTTAAGAGTAATGGGTAAGGTATTGAATGTAAATACGAGGAAGTAAAAGAAGATCTATGAATTTTTGTGGTTTTTCATAATCTCTATGCCTGCTCTCTATTTTCTAATTCTGTCCTGTGTCCTTTTGTTCTTCTTTTTTATTAGAGTGCAGAGTTTTCAAACATCTTTTTACCTTCTTTCTTATTTTTAGATGATAGTCCCCAGTTCCTCTAAGAAGATCTTTCATTCTGAGATTTAGCCGATTGAACAGCTCCAGCACATCCAATAGGTGACCTCATTCCCAAAGACTCCCACAGAACAGACTGATTTATCAAAAGTCTCCACGGCCCACTAGAAAGGGGTTCTCAAACTCTGGTGAACCTTGGAGGCTGTTAAAAAGTAAGTATGCCTGGATTCCACTCCAGCCACCAGGAATCGGATTCTTTAGGGAGGTGAAGTCCAAGCATGCATGTATTTTGTGTATATGTACCTAATATTTATCAAGATCTGCAGTGGCATGATGGAGAGTTCCCTAGATGATTCTAGCACATGGTCTTTCCACACGCCTCCTCTCTGCAGGCAAGCCCAGTGAGGTCCATCAAAAGATGGACTTGGAGGATGACTTCACGACACCATCTGAGTTGGACTTCTGGCCAGTGTTGACCCTGCCCTTTCTTCAGTTTGAAGCAAGAAATCCAGACTAGACTTCTTTTATGAACAAGGCATCATAAAAAAGAGGGCAGGTGTGAAAACAATATTGGATTTACACATTAACACCAAATGGGTCCAAAACACAGTGTTTCCATTAAAACACACACACCAAATGCCTCCCATATTGATTATTTTCAGCTAGAACTAAGGCCACCATTCCATGGCAAAGAAATGTACTGACAGATTTACTGGGTGTCTCCTCTCCACCAAAAAGTCCTTTAAAGGGGAGTATTCCCTAAAAATACGCCTTAAGGTGTTTACATACTGAAGAACAGATAATTAAAAAATATAGTATGTTCTTACGTTTTGTTGTAATGGATGCTGTGTGGTGTGCTGGCCAGATTCCCTTCCGGACTGAGGCTCCCTCCTCAAGACCTGTCATCAGCAGAAGCAAGTTGCTTTGCTCCAAGGCGACCTTCCTTTCCTGGGGCAGCCAGCATCCACTGACTGCCTGATGAAGGAGGGCTGGCCCCCTTGCCTTTATTGGGATAATCTGAAGGGTCAGTTTAGCTCCAGAGCTCCCTATGAGATTGGCTGAAGCCTCTGCCCATTCCTGCATCCCTCCGCTCTCATGGAGGTTGTTCCCAAGTTCTCTCTCCAGTAAGCCGGCGGCATCCAAATCCCAAAGTCTGTTTCCTGGGGAACCCAACCTATGACATCTGTCTGGTTCACGTTGTATGACTCTCTGGTTCGGTTTTAAACTCTTAAAATACTAGGTCTTAACTACTTAAGATGTTCTAATACCAAGTACAATGCAAAATAAATACTATTGGCTAGTTCTCATTTCTACCATTCACATGGTTCTAATTTCCTTCTTTTATAACATGGGTTCAGGTATTGGGAGATTCTCACTCTACCAATTACTTAGGGGAAATCATTTAATTTTTCTAAGACTCAGTTCCTTTATCTGTAAAATGGGATTGATAATAGTACTTATCTCAGAAGGTGGTTGTGATGATTAAATGAAATAATCAACATAAATCACTTAGCAGCAATGCCTGGCATGTAATAAGCATTCAATAAATGGTAGTTGTTGTTGTTATTAATGCCAGAGCACTGGCACCAGTCTGGTGACCTTCACTGTTACATTACGCAACCATCACCTCATTCCTTGCTATAATAATAGAAACCAGTCTTCCTGCATCTCAGTTTTCCTTATCCTTACTACTTCCTTCCATTTCTATGCAATGTTAGTGAATTATTTTCTTACAATATTGCTTTCATTATATCACTTCTCCACTCAAAATTCTTCAGGGACGCCGAATTACCAAGACCTTCACCAAGTGGCACCGCTATGGTCATCCAACCATTGTTCCAATGGAGAAGACTCTTCTTCAACGTCTTTGAACCATTGCTCAGTCTGAATCCCTCTCACTTACTATTTTTTTAATCAATCCATAGCTACTCCTATCCTGAACCTTCGCTTACCCTAACATTCTTCCATGCTTCCAATACTGCATAGTTATAGATATCCTTAAAGTTCTAGATTTTCCTTAGGTTTCATAACTGGGTCAAAAAAATCCTTGATAAACTCTTCATCAAGAACTCCTACAAAGGCTGCTATTCTGAGTGTCTCCATTGATCCTTGACTGCATTTCACATCATTAAAATTTACAAAAGGCTAACAGTAAAAAATGGAGTAGACATCTCAAAAAAAAAAAAAGATTTAGAAAAAACATGACTCCCACCTATAAATAATACACAAGACCAAATGCTGAACTGTGATGAGGTAATAAGACATATGGAATTTGTCTAGAAGGAGTCGACTGGCTTCCAGATTTGGAAGTTTGATGCCTCTGAGTTATTTTTACGGGTAGAGATTCCATTTTATGAGTAATATCTGGAGCATGGTATCAACAGTCAACAGTTCACAAACTCTTTAAAAAGTCTCCCAGCAGAAAAGGTTTAATTAAGCTTGACAGAAACGATCTAGCAGCTTTCATAAGTAATTGCTATTACCCAAAATAGGACCGACTCATAAACTGCATGATTTCAGAAATGATGAATCAATAAAACTGTTTATAGAAACAGCATTTTGATTAATTCCTTCAGACTAACAAATTCATGGCACATGCGATAAACTGAGATTTCTACTGTCAATTAGGGAAACCCAGAAATCAAACCCAGCCCTTGAATACCGCCTTTTGGATAACTGATCCCAGATTTTGGCATTGGGAGTCACTTTTTAAACAGCTCCTCCAAGATCAACTGCACCACACCTCTGGGCCGTATTCTTGGGATAGTCAAGTCAATATCTTTAGTTCTCAGCCACACTAAGAGCCACAGTGAGACTGACTACAGACAACATGTGTTGTGATCATTATGAAGGCTCGATAAATCAAGCAAAAGGTCACCCATAACTAACTAATGGCTTCTTTTTATGTATATAAGCTCAACAGCAACCAAAAATCACTAACAGTTATAATCAAGTAATATTGCCTCTAGAACTAGGATAAGAATTAACATGGAAGTTCCATTTATCTAGAGTACAAAGAATAAATATGTTCTGTTATATGGCACTATGCTCATAGCAAATAACCTTTGAGTTCCTAGAAGAATCTAAAGGACCCTTTAAGCCATCAACAAATATGAAATTATTTTCACTATCATTTTAGTGTCCAAACATATTAGTTGAAAATAATCCATGGGTGATGGCTATAGTAATGCTCAGCTGATCAGAGTATCAGGAACTTAAACATTCCAGGGGAAATCTACATGTAACTGTTTAATAGGTACCTTACCATGTCATTCCCATAAACCATCTTCTGCTTTTTCCCCATACCCTCTATAGTTACTTCATGAGTACACAAAATAACTAACCAGACAGCAGAAATAAAGTTAGTATGTCAGAGCATCTGAGGGCTGAAAGGGACCTGCGGGGACACCCAAACTCATCCCTCCTCTGGGACAACTGTCCTAGCAGCTCCTGGGTTGTTTTCTTTTCTTTCTTTTTTTTTTTTTTAAAGATTTTATTTATTTATTCGACAGAGATAGAGACAGCCAGGTGAGAGAGGGAACACAAGCAGGGGGAGTGGGAGAGGAAGAAGCAGGCTCATAGCAGAGGAGCCTGATGTGGGGCTTGATCCCATAACGCCGGGATCACGCCCTGAGCCGAAGGCAGACGCTTAACCGCTGTGCCACCCAGGCGCCCCCTGGGTTGTTTTCTGTTGACATTCTCTACTGAAGTGACAAGGATTGTACGCTCTCATTTTCAGTCAATATTTGGACAGCAATTTTCAATTTTTCCTGTTGAAACTCTTGGCAAAATAGCACTTATTACGAGCACTTCTCCTGCATTCAGTGCCATATTTCATAGCAATTTAAATTGCCATCAATTTAATACTCTGGTTTCTCTTCAGATGGCATAAATCTTTCACCTTTTAAATTACCATCAATTTTCAGTTATACCCTGATGTCCTAGATGGTAAAATATGAAAAAAAAAAGAGTGATTTTTAGAACAGAACACATGGTCGTTTTAGTGTTTAATCATACTTGGAAAGAACAAGAAATCATAAACATGGAGAATACTGCCACAAAGGGTTCCAGAAATCTAGTCTAACATATTGCATTCCCATCTTTAAAGACCAGAGATTTACAGCCAGGGGGTTATTTGCCCAAGATGACACCATGGCGGGTAGCTAACAGGGAGCCTGGAAACAGGCTGGACTTCCAGCCTGCTGACCCCGCTGCTTAGTAACCTTTTCAACTTTCATCACACCTGAGGGCTATGATGTGTCCCCACCAGCAACAGGGTCACTAGGGTACTGAGTGCTGGCTGGAGGGAAGGCACAGTGCAGGCCAAGGCTCCACTTCTCAAGTTGTACAAGGTTACACACAGAATTCGTAGATCTAATTATGTTCATTGGATACCACAATTATCACCAGGGTTCTTTCAGCTGAGTTCTTTGGCTAGAACACTGAGCTAATCCCATGTCCTCCCCATGACAAATCATCATGCAAGAAGATGAACTTTGTTTGGTGAAGCTCACATGGATGGTTACAAGCCCCAGGCAAAACCTGGATATGCCAATCTGACCAATGCTGGGCCAGCATTGTTGCTGTGTTAAAGCACTGCATGAAAACCATGTGTCTTTATAGAGAAGTGTAGCACTCACATATCTCTACCTGTGTCTTATGTTGGGGACAAGGAAGGGGAAAGTACAGCTATGCTTTCAAATACTAACCATATGTCAGGCACCATAATAAGCAATTTATTTACATTACTTCTCTCTCTTAAGGACCCCATAAGGTAGGAAGTACTAACCTCATTTTCTGGATGAGAAAACAGGATCAGAGATGTTAGGCAATTTGCTAAAGGCTGACAAGTGGTAAAGTGGCAGGGCTGGGATCTAAAGCCCCACTTGTCCGACCCCAAACCCTGGGTTGTTCCCTTAATGCCTCCCCTCTGCCCTCTCAAAGGTTCTGAACCTCAGCATCAATACAACGTGCAGTGTATCCAATGTCTTTCTTCAAGCTGACTTCTGGGAATGCACATGAATTTCTAAAGAGCTCTGTTTAATTCTAGTCTTCTAGGCTGGTCACTCTCAATAGAGAAGATGCTGAGTAGGGACCAGCTGAACAGAAGTAATATTACGTAACATTTAGATAACCTCACCCTGGTCAGCATCTCTGATCTGAAATCAGAAAAATGAGTTGGAATTTCCAGCTGAGTTGGGAAAGTGAACTGCTCCCATCAAATGGACTTCCCTCCATGTGTAGGTACCTATTTCCACTCAGCAAATGAAGTTCTATCTGAAATAGAGAGCCGGCTGTGCCCTTCACTGATATGTCCTGTTTGGGTCTATACATTTGAATATAATGTACAGGGAGAAGAGGTAACTTGGGCCACAGAGTAACAGAATAAATAGGAGCAATGTAAATTTCGATTTATATTCTCACTGAGTAGGAATAAAAATTTGTGCCAGGCAAGTAGAATGTGACCAGGAAGTGAAGTCATTAACGAGAAGCGTTTATGGAGTCTTACGAGCAGGTTGCAGGAAAAGAAAAGAATGATCCGGTTTGGGCATAACACTCCTGGTACTTCTGTCCTCTGCAAAGACTAGGGTCTCGGCTTGTTTTCCTAGATGCCAACTCTCCCCACTTGCTAGGTTTGGAGAGAGACCCCCTGGGTGCTTGATAGCACGTCCATCCTTACTGTTCAAATCCTAGTTTGGGCTTTATTTTTAACTTGTCAAATATGTAGAGCTGTGGAAAAGTATAAAAAATAATACCCAAGGACTCACTGAATCAAATTTTTATTAAATAAATAAATATATTTAACAATATTTATTATATATATAGATAGAGATATATGGATAAATATATATATAAAAGCCTCTTCAACGTTATCAGCAATGTTGTGCCTATACAACATTATGAATAATGTTGCACTTAAACATTATTGATAATGTTGCAGAGGCTTTGATATCCCTCCCTACTCCCGTCTCCTCCCCAGAGGCGGTCTTTGAAGCTGGGGCATACCCATGCTCTGACATTGTATGTTTGTGTTCTATTTAAAAATTTGCAATGGTGGTAACAGTATCTTTAGTAGCTTGCTTTCCTCACTCTGTGTTCTTGAGATCTATCCATGTGGACACATATGCATCTAGTTTATTCATTTTAACTGTTGTTAAGTGCCCACATGTGGGTGAGTTGTCCTCAAGTACATACCTAGAAGTGGAATTGCTTGCTTTTATGGTATGTGCATTTTCAGTTTTACTGGAACGTGCCTCTGTCTTTAAGTTTCGCTCATCAATACACGCTGTTTCTACATCTAAATAAGACTACCTCCAACAGCACTAGGGTGCGAGAGAAGTTCCATGAAAATTTAAGTGGGGTTAAACAAGCATCATAATTTTCTTCAAAAGACCACTTTCAGTACTTCTTGGTTTTAGATCTTTCCATGACTGAATGTGTTTCCAAGCTCTGGGCTGGGACCAGAGATTTGGAAAATAAGGACCCTTGTTGTTGAGAGGTGTGTGCTGATTGTT
This sequence comes from Ailuropoda melanoleuca, assembly GCF_002007445.2. Lineage (NCBI taxonomy): Eukaryota > Metazoa > Chordata > Mammalia > Carnivora > Ursidae > Ailuropoda > Ailuropoda melanoleuca. The sequence goes on from NC_048222.1 coordinate 36,779,184, forward strand.
TGGGGTCTGTGGACATCAGCTCATGCCAGCCGGGTAGGAACTGGTAAATGGCTCCTTTGAGGACAAAGATAAACAGAAATAAATGTCAGAGCTAACTGGAAAATTGTTTTCATAATTCAATTTTGTTTTACATAACCTTGCTCCCTAAATGTTAGCAATTTCGCTGAAAGAGCTGTTGGCGTTATTAAGTAGTCACTACATGTTGCAAAGAGACAGCTCAGCAAAACTCATGGATTGAGAAAGCATTTTATGACCATTGCTTCACCCCTGGGGGTGGCTCACTGCATTTTGTTCCAGGTCCCTAGGGCCCAGAGGTAATAACACCTGTATTTTTAAGACCAGCTTTGCACCACACCTGCGTATCAATTCCCTTTTTCGACTGCTGCCTCTAAACCAAAGCCAAATGTTTGGTACAGATTTGGTTTCCAGGGTTCGGCTAAGTATGAAATGCAGCAGCTCCAAAACTTCACTGGTCCCACAAAAACGTTTTTAAGTGTTGTTAATTGAGTCCTGAGAAAGTTCAGAAATTTAAGTTCTTAGAGGAAAAGGAGACGAAAGGAAATGAAAGACACGAAGGAGAAGAAAAGGAGCAGGCAGTGAGAAATTACTGACAAACACAGACATTAAGTCCAAATGGTGGTGGAAAAATATGTAAACTAAAATAATTTAAGGAAAATTCTTATAGTCTAATTTCATGTACTTCCCCTCATTTATTTCTGGCTTGTGTCTGATCTTATTTAAAAAGTAGAGGATTGCTATTCATTGTTCTAAAAACAACTGGAGGAGAGGGATATGAAATAGGGAATTTGAGGAATTCAGGACATCTCAGAGTGGAGTTTCCATCAGTTGATTTATCGCGATAAACTTCTGCTGACGTGGGCCATGATATTATACAATATGATGTAAATCGATACTCTAACTTACAAATCATCTTCTACTAACGAGAAGAGATTAGAGATTGGTCACTCCTGAGTGACAGGTAGGACATTACTTAGTTAATGGTTAACCTCTTTCGAACCCCTATTACAGGCATGGGTTACCCTGAGCAGTTGACCTGGAAAGCAATGTGAAGGGAGCCTCCAAGGGGCTTTGCTGTGCAGCGGCTTTAGTCTGGCAAGGTTTCTTAAAGAGCACCCATCCTATTCATGATGAATGAAGTGGGACCGTCACGGATTCTTGGAGTTGAAGACCACCCAGTTCAAACCTCTCGCCCAGTGCAGGAATTCCACCCTGAGCTCCCCTGAACAGGTCAGGCCAGCCACTGCCATGGAACGTTTGCCATGAAGGGAGCTCTCTGCAGCTGGAGCAGCACAGTTCTGGTGTTTGAATTTGGGCCCCCTATTCCTCCCACCTCAGGTGCCCCTGTGAGTGGTAGAGGAGAGATCTACATCTATTTTCCCAGGCTTTGAGGATGGCATTGTTGCCTCCTCTTGCCTACCTCCACTGAGGATTCCCTGGGGTTAAACCATGCCAACTCTCTCAACTGTACTTATTTGACAGGGACACTAATGACGAGCCCTGGTCACCCTCCTGTCCCCCTCCCCACCCCGGGGTGTACCCTTCTTAAAATGAACTTCTCAGAACAGAACATACTGTGGTCTGTCCAGCAAAACACAAAAGGACCATAATTGCTCACGACACTGTATTTCTATTAACGCACAATGCAATTAGATTCTCTTTGAAAATCTTTTCGTTGCACTAGTGGTTTTAATGAAGGTCAGTTCAAATTTCCTCATCATGTCTAGATGAATTGCAGATTTTTTCAATCCAGCCATTTATGTCTGTTCCAGATTTTTTTTTTTGAACTATCATCAAGTTTAGATATTTGCAGTTCGCAAATTTTACCCTTCTTCATTTTGAAAATGTAGACATCTGTCCATTCCAATCTTGGCACATTCAACTGGCACATTGTGTTGTGTGTCTGTTCTGAGCCAGATGCTGTGTTGGAGCTGGGAATGGCACTGAATGAGACACTGTCTCTACCCTTAAGGAGCTCTATCCAGTGAGGTGAGTCCCATGAAGGAAGAGAAGGTTCCAACAGCCCAGGAACAAGTTGCTATGGGAACACATGGTCATCTGCGCTGAAGAGGCATCCCTCCCTCTCTTCCATTTTAAAAGGAGGAAGAGCTAGCCCTGAACTTCCTTGTCTCCATTACTGTTCTCTTCAAACATTATGTATTCTTCATCTCCACTCAAAATTTCATCCTTTTAGGAACCTTCCATGATGACCCTAACCAACACTAACTTTTCACCCTCCTTCTTATTCTTGAAGTAAGTCTTCCAACTAAGCTTTTCTGGATTTAATTAAATATTTTCAGCGGCCAGTATTTAAACATTTCAGGTTTATGGCTCTTCTTTCCAGTGAGATGATGCTTTGTAAAGTCGGAACCAAAATCTTACTCTGCTTGTCTCAAAAACTCAGTACAAGGTGGAGCCGGGCAGTAAGGTAAACCTCTGTTCTAGGCTTAAAAAATCATTAATGGACATGACCACTCACCACAAGAGGGCTATCAGAACTGTAGATAAATAGAAGGCTCTGATAAAACATACCCGTCTTATCAGATGATAAAGCATGAGGTGTGGCTGGGGAGCTTTTCCCTTCTTCCCTTCTAGATTCCTTGGCTGACCTAATAATTAAATTGACATAAGACAGATAAACAGGAGAAAAACAAATTTAACTTTGTAGGTACAGGAGCTCATAACACCGTGAGACTCAAAGAAGTGACCAAAGCAGGCAACTTTTATACCTTTGCTTTTTAGACAAGGAAACAATAAATTAATGAAGAATTGAGAAGACAAACAAGTCTGGGGGTGGAGGAGTAAGTTAGGGAAGTAACAAGGTTTGTTTATACAGCCTTCTCCATCCTAGGTTCCCTATCTCTGGTGATAAGGATGCCTCTCTTTCTCCTGGTACAGGGAGGGTACCTTCCACTTGGGAGATTTTTTTCCTGCTTTCAGGGAGTCACAGAGGTCAGAGTGCTGGCTATTTCTTAAGTAACTTTAATTCGAAATGATCAGTATGCTAAGGTGACATACTCTGGGAAGCCTGGACCAAACCCCATCGATTCATATTAAAGCCAGGGAGCATTTGGAAGTAATGTACGAGAATATTAGAGAGCAGGATAGCTTCACAGCATAAAACCAAAATGAGTTAAATAAATTCCATTTATCTGAGCAGGACACAGAAGAAATAAATGCTCTTTTACAGATCTGCCCTTGTGCTTCCTCATTTATGACATGGTCACGAATGTCACAGGAGGTCGGGGAGAAAGGGAAGTCAAAGATAATCCTGACGTTTTAGGTTCAACATTCCTGGGAAATTTATGATCCCATTTAGAGAAACAGTAACATTTGCAGGAAGCAACAGGTTCAGTTTGCTTGTCTGTTTATCCCCCACAGCATTCCCAAAAAATCGGAGGTGGGACCACAAGCACCAGGTAGCTGGAATAAATGAGATAAATGAATGGGAACATTCCATGTGGAAGATGGGAGATTGGATGGGCAGACTTTAGGATGATGTGTGAGGACCAGGAGAACTCAGCATCCTGTGACTCTGAGTCAGGACAACTGAATTCTCAAGAAATCTCCAAGGAGGTGGGGGAAAAAACCCCTGTGAGAATGGCAGTCAGATATGGTAATCAGGCGGTTACCAGTGTCCTTGAGACCCAGCCTGGGATGGGTAATAGAACGAAGTAGATGGTGACAAGGAAATGCAAGAGATGGGTAGAGTTCTTCCCAGACACTTTTGGGAAGAAGCGCTTTATTTGGAGCAGAGAGAGAAATATCCAGCCAAAGCGGAGTGGCTGGGTTTTGGGAGCAAGCATTTCGATTCTACCGTTCTGATGTCCAGCCCTAACCACAGAATTTCCATGTCTGAAGCTGGCTTCTGTGGTTACGAGTTGCATTAATAAATATTCCCTGGAGAATGAGGAAGACAGGGAAAACGGTCTGTTTCTTCAGTGAGTTTATGGTCCTGTCTACATGCGTCAAACCCTCGGTCAGAACATAAAAGGATATCAGTTACGCATATGCAAAGCCCAGGTGAGCTATACTTACACCCCACATAAAAGGAGGCATATTGGTCAGCGGGGAATTTGGCCCAAATGTGATACCTCATTTCACCTAATCAGGACTGGTTTATTGGAGTACATAGGTTCTGCATGGATTTAGTGGTTTAGATGGGATAGGATCCCACATGTGGGTAAAAGAACCCTTCGAGCACAATGGTTGGTGTGGACATAGGTTCATAAACAGGCTGCAGAGGAAAAAACTGACATGCCTAGGCCAGTCTTGTTTGGGTCGATGTGGGGAGTTATAAAAATGAGAGGGTCTCCATTAGGAGGGGAGGTATGGAGAGAGAGGGATTATGACTCATTTACGTATGTGGCCTCTCTCTCTCTTTCTCTCTCTCTCTCTCTCTCTCTCTCTATATATATATATAGATACCTGTCTTCTGGCTAAAGATGAACCAGCTCAACCTTGTCAAAAGTAAGGAAAGACAATTAATAAATCAATAAATCCTATTCCTACTAATGTCTTAGTTCTCCAAATCAACCTTTCCTAAAGTTGTTCAGAATATGCAGGATTTTAAAAGATGTTAGAAATGGAAAAAAAAATAAACCCCCAAATAATGGCTCCATGGACAACAAGTTTGGGAAACGTTAAATTATACGAAGTTAACCAGGTTTCCTTTGTGTAAGTTATCTTAGAGTCTTTACTATGCCAGAGGGCCTTGTGAATGTCTAAGGAGGGTATATAATACACAGCATTTCTTGAATTTATTCACGTATAAAACCCTTCTTGTGCAGGACTCTCACAGGACTGAAGGTACTGGAACATGCTTTAGGAAAGGCTGCTCTTCACTCACTCCGCTTATGCAAACGCCATGCCAAAACTATGGCCACTGCAAATGAAAATGCATCTGCTTTTCTATAAGGCGAGGTGAATTTCACGATGCTTTTTAATTAAAGAAGAGGACTCCACAAATGCTTTACCTTGGTTATTCATGTGACCACCTGACAAAGGCCTTTATTAAGCAAACAATACCCCTCAAGAGAGAATTCTTGCTAAAAGCATAATTTATGAATTTGCTAACTCCTTCCTATGGATGGCAAGAGCATTCTGTCTTTAGCCACATCAAGCAACAACCAGAAACTTCCCAACAGCTACAACAATCATCCATCTCGCTCTAAGCTCACCGGAGCAGCCTGGCTCGGGCATTGGCTCTCTGCTGGGAAATAATTTCACAGCTGGGGCCTCTTTCTAAGTGTGACCTTTTCAATTGTAGAATCCAGAAGGCGTAGCAGACGTGAGAGAGGAAGTTGAATGGCCTCCCACTCCAGTCCCATAGCAATGTGTCAAAAGTTGAAGCAGCTGCATATCCTTTTCTCTGTCAACAGCGGCAGCCAGGGGACCCACGCCTTTTCACGGGGGTTGGCCCAGAAAACAGACATGGAAAACCTTGCACAGGTTCACGCACTAATAACCCGAGTAACCTCACAGAGCCTGGGACATCATTCTGGCTTCCTGCAGCCTGCCCTTCGAGTTCCAGATCCTCCATCTCCGTGCAACCATTTTCTCTACAAAATACCTGTTTTTAGAAAGTCTTCACTTCAAGGCGCCACCTTACAAAGAAACCCGCAGACGAAGTCTGGCATCGACCCCACTGGGGGATGATTAGGTGACACTGCGAGCTCATCCAACCTTAGAAAGCCTCATTACTTTGCAACGACCTGGATGGAGCTAGAGAGTATAATGCTGAGCAAAAAAAGCCTGAGAAAGACAAATACCATATGATCTCACTCAGATGTGGAATTTAAGAAACAAAACAAATGAGCAAAGGGAAAAGAAGAGAGAGAGAGAGACAAACCAAGAAACAGACTCTTAACTCTAGAGAACAAACCAATGGTCACCAGAGGGGAGGTGGGTGGGAGATGGGGGAAGTAGGGGGTGGGGATTAAAGAGTACACTTACCATGACGGGGAAACAAAAAGAAAGCCTCATTACCTCTTTTACAAAAGGCTTTAATCCTCCTTTAGTGATGACACTGACAAAAGCTCAAAGGTCTCCGTCATTCCTGACCCTTCTCCAAAGCTCTTCCAGCCTTTCTGGCCCCTCCCTGACCACACAGCTGGTGGTTCCCGTCTCTGAGGGCTGTCCATTCCCAGAGAACTAGCTAAGAGGGGCTGTCTTTCAAATGACCAGCGCTCCTGGGAGCCCACGTATCTTGGCCACAAAGGGTACACAATACTCACCGACTGAAACGTCTCTGTATAGCAGCTGTTCTTGGTGAACAGTGCTTGCTCGCTCAACTTCTGCTCAGCTCAAAGCCTCTAAGACCTGACCCCTGCCTAATTTTCCAACTTTACTTATAGCCCTTCCCTACTCCTCAACTCCATGCTCCTCCAGCTCTCCCAGGGATCTTGGCATTCTAAACGAACCCCTGTCCCTTCATCCTGTCATGCTGCAGGCTCTGCTTCAATTGTCCTCATTGGCCTGGCAAACAAAGATCATCCTTTAACTTCCAACTGATAGTCTGTTTCCTCAGAAGTCTCCCCTGACCTCCCCAGGCCGGGTTCATCCTTCTCTCTCCTCTGCACATAACATCAATGGCTCACCTATCACGTTAAACAACGGTCAGTGATCTGCCTCTCCTAGGTCTACACTGTGAGCTCCTGAGAGTTCCCGGTGTTGAGCACAAAGCAAGTGTCCATAGGGGGCTCACCGTAAAAAGAGAACTGCTGGGTTTTGGCCCTGGCTGGGCACAGGGGCTGCTGAGGGAGTTAGCTTCTGCAGGAAATGCTGTCGGTGGCAGGTAGGTAACAGCAAAATGGAAAACGGGAGATCGTTACAGCAATAGGAGGAGACGGAAAGGCTTGGGAATACAGAGGGGCAATGTCATCGATCCACGGGACTAACTACCATTGATACTTAGCATATTTACTGGCTGCACAGCTGGTAAGGTGGTATGACGGAGGCCCGGGCCCAACAGTCCTGGCCGTAAGTCCGATGCTTTTCCTTTTAAGGCACCTAAGTGCACTTTTCAAATTGCCAAAGCCTTTGTAAGTAATTGCAGGCTAGGAATAGAGGTCAGCGTGCAGTTCATCCCCGTGATCCCCCCCACACTCCAGCCTTTCTCTTTCGCGCTTTCTCTACACACACATACATGTACGTACACGTGTACTTGCACACAGATAAATGCTTTTGCACACGTATACATATACATGAGGATGCATATACACACACCCACCCAGGGGCTCTTCTCTAGATCCCCAATCCCACGACATAACTGTTCTGTCTGCTCCACGCTCTCTGTTCCCCTCCAATTTATATTCGGGGAGTGATTGTCAAAGTTTTACTTTCCCTTAGGTAGGCAAAGAGATACGAAGACTGGCATTTTACAGCCAAGTTAGGGAAGCAGCCCGAGTGTCCATGGATAGATGGATGGATAAAGAGGATGCGGGCACACAATGGAATGTCAGTCAGCCATAAAAACAAATGAAATCTTGCCATTTGCAACAACACGGATGAATCTAGAGGGTGTAATGAAATAAGTCGGAGAAAGACAAATACCATATGATTTCACTCATGTGTGGAATTTAAGAAACAAAACAAACGAACAAAGGGAAAAAGACACAAACCAAAAAACAGACTCTTAACTGTAGAGAACTATAGAGAACAAAGCAGAAGGGAGGTGAGTTGGGGGGATGGGTAAAATAGGTGATGCGGATTAAGAGTACACTCTCACTTGTCACGATGAGCACTGAGTAATGTATAGAATTGTTGAATCACTGTATTGGATGCCTGAAACTAATATAACACTGTATGTTAACTATACTGGGATTAAACTTTTAAAAAAAGACTAGCATTTAATACAACATGGGGAAGGAGAGTCTATTAATATGGGGTATATGCCAGGAAATATGAATATAAATGTATATAAATCACCTGAGTATACTCTTTTTTTGAGAGAAAGAGAGAGAGTTGGGGGGAGGGAGAGAGAGAATCTTAAGCAGGCTCCATGCCCAGTGCGGAGCCCAACATGGGGCTCCATCTCATGAGCCCAAGATCATGACCTGAGCCAAAATCAAGAGTCAGATGCTTAGCGGACTGAGCCACCCAGGCTCTCCATCTGGGTATACTCTTGAAAGTATTAGTAAATTCCCGGAACCAGGACTGTCTTGCACAGCTGACCCTGCTAAGTAGAGCCCTCCCCCTACAGTGATCTCCCTCCTGCTTCAGGACGGACTGTTTCTCAACGGGCAGTCTATGCTAATGTGAGCCCTGTTTGCACAGGAGCTCTGTCATGAACACATTACCATTGCCTTCAGAATGTCCCCATGCTTTCCTAAGGATCGCCATTCTCTGGACACTTGTCCATCTTTACAGTTCACACGTACTTAGGGAACATGCTGTTTTCTCTTAATGACAGGAGCAATGAATAAAAACCAAGGGGGGAGATGAGAGAGGGCAGAAGGTGGAATGAAGGGGCGTGCGGTTGGGGGTGACACGTCCCTCTGGGCAAAGTGCCACCACTGGGCTCTGCCTCTCTGCAGCAGGGATTTCCTCTGAGACATGCGAGTGGTTGCCATTATCAGTTACTTGTCGGTCGGAGGCCCTCCCCTATTTAATACCAGCGTGCTCTTCTTTACGTTAGGGAAGGAATGTGCATGAGATGATTTCAATCCCTCTGCAAACAGTTTTCACCTCTTTATTGCTGATGATAGTCTTGGACTCCATGCGCGGGAGCCTGTCTTTAATTCGGTTTGCTTATAGGGCCCCAAACGTGCCTGAGGGAGTTCATTTTCTCTAAGTGCCTGGCATACAGTAAGCACTCAATAAATGGTAGTTCTGAGTGTTACTTTTCTTATACTCCCCAAGTGTGAGCAAGTGAGACCCCAATCTGGGTCTTTCAAGAGACCAAATCGAATCCACGTGGCTAAGCTGACCACAGCCTGAGTTACAGCCTAAGTTAAATCCTGAGGTGACCCTGGACCTGGGGGGGTGCTTTTCAGGTCTGAAAAGCCGAAGAGATTCAAGAGGAATTAGAGACGTGGTCAAGCTGAGAACAGCTCAACTTCGTTCCTAGCGAAATGACCCCTTCTACCATTAGTAACTACACCACACGGTGTAGAAATGACAGCGGTGGGTCCTGTTTGTGAACTTACTTGTATGAACTCATATACATGTTACTTATTGACATTAATAACCTACATTACATTTTCTGTTCTTTTGCTCCCCCTCTCCACATAATCAGTCCTCAGCTCGTAAATGCCCCCAAACCAGCGGCAATGTGTTAAGAAAGAGTTCTNATTGACATTAATAACCTACATTACATTTTCTGTTCTTTTGCTCCCCCTCTCCACATAATCAGTCCTCAGCTCATAAATGCCCCCAAACCAGCGGCAATGTGTTAAGAAAGAGTTCTCTCGGGGCGCCTGGGTGGCACAGCAGTTAAGCATCTGCCTTCGGCTCAGGGCGTGATCCCGGCGTTACGGGATCGAGCCCCACATCAGGCTTCTCCGCTATAAGCCTGCTTCTTCCTCTCCCACTCCCCCTGCTTGTGCTCCCTCTTTCGCTGGCTGTCTCTATCTCTGTCGAATAAATAAATAAAATCTTAAAAAAAAAAAAAGAGTTCTCTCGTGTTACTGGTAGCTAACCTCCTTTAGCCTCATCACCACTAGACAAGGCAGCACAGGGAACAGCACCCAAGGGGACCTTGTGCTTCATGTCACTCTCCGGACTTAAAATCTCCAGTGAGGCCCTTTCCCTGCCCGGGGAGAGTGATGTGGCTCTCCAATGAGCCAGACCTGGTGTTGGTTCTGTCTCTGTGCCTTACTAGCTATGTGACACAGAGCTAATAAAATAACCTGTTGGCCTCAGTTTTCCTTATCTGTAAATTGGGGATAATATTCATTTTATGAGACTATGATGAGGATTAAATGATAGCAAATTTTTGATGTCAACATCCACTTTTGGAGAGTAAGTGGTGAAATGCTGCCAGTTGAAATAGAGAGTGGAAGGATTTTTTGGAAAGCCGTTTGGCAATAGGGATCAGAAGGCTTAAAATGCTTGTGCTCTTTGAGCCAGACATTCCAATTATGGGAATCAATCCTAAAGCTGTAATCTAAAACGAGGTCAAAGATTTATACACGAGGATGCTTATCACAGCTTTATTTATATTTACATAAAACTGGAAACAACCCAAATGCATGATGCTGGGAGACTGATCAAATAAATTATTGCATATTCACACGACAAAATATTAGATAGTGCTGAACATGATGTTTATAAAGAATTTTTAATAATATGGGAAATCCCCTTTAAAATGTTCAGTGATAAGGGTGCCTGGGTGGCTCAGTTGGTTAGGCGGCTGACTCTTGATTTCAGCTCAGATCATGGTCTTGGGGTCCTGGGATCGAGCCCTGCAGTGGGCTCTCTGCTCGGTGGGGAGCCTGCTTCAGTATTCTCTCTCCCTTTGCCCCTCCCCCTGCTCACTTTCTCTCTAAAATAAATAAATAAATAAATCTTTTAAGATAAGATGTTCAGTGATAAAAGGATGGACGAGAAGTTATATAATAACAGGAGGAAGCACATTAGGATACTAACAATGAAGGATTGTTTTCTTCTCTCCACTTTTCGTGTTTTACAATTGTCTTACAAGGAGTATATTTTTTTAAAAATTGAAAAACCACAACTACACTTAAAAATATGAAAATCTTTGGGGCGCCTGGATGGCACAGCGGTTAAGCGTCTGCCTTCGGCTCAGGGAGTGATCCTGGCGTTATGGAATCGAGCCCCACATCAGGCTCCTCCGCTATGAGCCTGCTTCTTCCTCTCCCACTCCCCCTGCTTGTGTTCCCTATCTCGCTGGCTGTCTCTATCTCTGTCGAATAAATAAATAAAATCTTAAAAAAATATACGAAAATCTTAGCAAGGGTGAGTTAACACTGTAGGCCCATAAGCATCAGTCCCATTCTCCTCCCCCTTAGCATGTTTACTAAGCCGCTGCTGAGCTGGCCCTCAGCTCTTCGCGTGCTAGGATAGGACTCTAGGTGCTCCCATACTTCTGAACTCCCTGTACCTCCCCTGACCTCTTATGCTCCTCCACGCACCCAGAGTTTGCCCGTGTTGGAAAATTTTGCAGGTTTCTCCTACGCACAACTCGCTAAGCCCTGTTTAGCACAACCCTAAGTGCAAACCTCCACTGAGACTTGGGGTTAGGTAAAGTTCTACCTCCTCATTACCCAGTTACGCCGCTTATCATGCTTTGTGCTGTAATGACCACACACTTCTGTTTCACCAAAATGACAAGGAGGGGGACTACATCCAGTATAGGAACTGTACCTATCTCACCCCTGAATCCTCAGTAATGGGCATGACATCTGGGTCTTAGCAGTTAGTCAAATGAGTGCAGGAGTGAAATGCTATTATTCCAACATCTTTTTTTTTTCTTTTAAAGATTTTATTTATTTATTTGACAGAGAGAGACAGCCAGCGAGAGAGGGAACACAAGCAGGGGGAGTGGGAGAGGAAGAAGCAGGCTCCTAGTGGAGGAGCCTGATGTGGGGCTTGATCCCAGAACGCTGGGATCCCAGCATTCTGGGATCAAGCCCTGAGCTGAAGGCAGACGCTTAAGGACTGTACCACCCAGGCGCCCCTATTATTCCAACATCTTAACTCCTCTTGGTCACCTCTCAAGGTCCTTGTCATTTGTAAGTGCTATCTGTCCTCACCAATGAGCTATTTTGCAAGCTGGACCACGTGTCTTTGACCTTCCCCATTACTCCTTATTCCCAACACTGTTAAGCTGTCTTTCTCCAACTTTCGCAATGGCTCCTAAATCANCCCTTAGCATGTTTACTAAGCCGCTGCTGAGCTGGCCCTCAGCTCTTCGCGTGCTAGGATAGGACTCTAGGTGCTCCCATACTTCTGAACTCCCTGTACCTCCCCTGACCTCTTATGCTCCTCCACGCACCCAGAGTTTGCCCGTGTTGGAAAATTTTGCAGGTTTCTCCTACGCACAACTCGCTAAGCCCTGTTTAGCACAACCCTAAGTGCAAACCTCTACTGAGACTTGGGGTTAGGTAAAGTTCTACCTCCNCCACCTTTTCTATGAAACAGGACTGCCTCTGACACAGTTAGGACTCCTGGATCCACATGGAGCCATACTGGCTTTCTGGGCTCAGAGAGATGTAGCCAGTGATGCACCATCTCCATTTGTATCTCCTGCAAAGGTCCTAAAGTGAACTTACCGTGTTGCCCCCAGCTGGCCCCTTTTCCTCTCAACACATTTCTGCTACGCACTGCTCACACTTGGCTCCCCCCAGATACTTTGGTGATTCTTTTCCCTCTCATGCCTCCCCCAAAGCTAAGCCCTCATCTAGCACTGTCTTTTTTTTCCCCCTCCGAAATGTTTTCAGATTTCATCCCCCAATTTTAAGGATAATCACATTACAATTGCCACTTGAAATGTGCGATTTCTGGGAGGTCTTGTTTATTTAAGCCGTTTATCCTGTCTCCTTGCTGGAGTCCACATCCCCTAAATTGCATTCATTTGCCGCAGAAGCTTAAGTGACAAGGAACAGAAGATGAGCTAGCACGTCCCTGCAAAGTGCCCCCACCCCCAAAAGGAGCCAGATGCCAACAACAGAAAGCCACATAGCTTCTGTGGTCTCTCTGCCCAGCCACTGCGCAAAGTAGGATAGAAGAGGTCTCGGAGAAATTTCCTTTGTGTTTTGCTTTTCACGAGGACGAAGGGGAGTATGAGAGTGGGGAAAGGAAAAACCGAACCAAACCAAAAAAAGCCCACAAAAACAGAAACAGCAGTTTCTCTTGACCTTGCTACCACCAGGCTTCTGCCCCATGTACATGCATGCCCCCTGTCAAGGTCATCAGGGACTGCCATGTGACTCAATCTAATGGCCAATTCTGATTCTCCTCCCCCTTAGCATGTTTACTAAGCCGCTGCTGAGCTGGCCCTCAGCTCTTCGCGTGCTAGGATAGGACTCTAGGTGCTCCCATACTTCTGAACTCCCTGTACCTCCCCTGACCTCTTATGCTCCTCCACGCACCCAGAGTTTGCCCGTGTTGGAAAATTTTGCAGGTTTCTCCTACGCACAACTCGCTAAGCCCTGTTTAGCACAACCCTAAGTGCAAACCTCCACTGAGACTTGGGGTTAGGTAAAGTTCTACCTCTTCATTACCCAGTTACGCCGCTTATCATGCTTTGTGCTGTAATGACCACACACTTCTGTTTCACCAAAATGACAAGGAGGGGGACTACATCCAGTATAGGAACTGTACCTATCTCACCCCTGAATCCTCAGTAATGGGCATGACATCTGGGTCTTAGCAGTTAGTCAAATGAGTGCAGGAGTGAAATGCTATTATTCCAACATCTTTTTTTTTTCTTTTAAAGATTTTATTTATTTATTTGACAGAGAGAGACAGCCAGCGAGAGAGGGAACACAAGCGGGGAGTGGGAGAGGAAGAAGCAGGCTCCTAGTGGAGGAGCCTGATGTGGGGCTTGATCCCAGAACGCTGGGATCCCAGCATTCTGGGATCAAGCCCTGAGCTGAAGGCAGACGCTTAACGACTGTACCACCCAGGCGCCCCTATTATTCCAACATCTTAACTCCTCTTGGTCACCTCTCAAGGTCCTTGTCATTTGTAAGTGCTATCTGTCCTCACCAATGAGCTATTTTGCAAGCTGGACCACGTGTCTTTGACCTTCCCCATTACTCCTTATTCCCAACACTGTTAAGCTGCCTTTCTCCAACTTTCGCAATGGCTCCTAAATCCCACCTTTTCTATGAAACAGGACTGCCTCTGACACAGTTAGGACTCCTGGATCCACATGGAGCCATACTGGCTTTCTGGGCTCAGAGAGATGTAGCCAGTGATGCACCATCTCCATTTGTATCTCCTGCAAAGGTCCTAAAGTGAACTTACCGTGTTGCCCCCAGCTGGCCCCTTTTCCTCTCAACACATTTCTGCTACGCACTGCTCACACTTGGCTCCCCCCAGATACTTTGGTGATTCTTTTCCCTCTCATGCCTCCCCCAAAGCTAAGCCCTCATCTAGCACTGTCTTTTTTTTCCCCCTCCGAAATGTTTTCAGATTTCATCCCCCAATTTTAAGGATAATCACATTACAATTGCCACTTGAAATGTGCGATTTCTGGGAGGTCTTGTTTATTTAAGCCGTTTATCCTGTCTCCTTGCTGGAGTCCACATCCCCTAAATTGCATTCATTTGCCGCAGAAGCTTAAGTGACAAGGAACAGAAGATGAGCTAGCACGTCCCTGCAAAGTGCCCCCACCCCCAAAAGGAGCCAGATGCCAACAACAGAAAGCCACATAGCTTCTGTGGTCTCTCTGCCCAGCCACTGCGCAAAGTAGGATAGAAGAGGTCTCGGAGAAATTTCCTTTGTGTTTTGCTTTTCACGAGGACGAAGGGGAGTATGAGAGTGGGGAAAGGAAAAACCGAACCAAACCAAAAAAAGCCCACAAAAACAGAAACAGCAGTTTCTCTTGACCTTGCTACCACCAGGCTTCTGCCCCATGTACATGCATGCCCCCTGTCAAGGTCATCAGGGACTGCCATGTGACTCAATCTAATGGCCAATTCTGATTCCTCATCGTACCTGACCTAACAAGACCACCGGACCCAGCTGATTCCCCTTCTCCCTGAAACACTAGCACCGCACTTTCCTGGTTTCATGTCTGTCTCGCTGGTTGCGGCTTCTCAGTCTTACTCACTGTCCTGGCCAATTCATCGACTTCACACATCACAGCATCCAGAGCTCAGTCCTTCGACCACCTTCCCTCCTCCATCTGTACGTGGTAGGCTCATCCAGCCTCCTGGCTTGAGACGCTACACTTACATCTCTCCCTTCTGTACCCGCTGGCTTCCCTACCTGCTGGCTCTCCGATATCTCCACTGGGGTGTTCAAAAGGTGCTGCAAACCTCACAATCCCAAACCCTGGCTCCTGATCGTCCCTCCCTAATCTGTTCCTCCCAGAATCTTCTCCATCTCAGCTTTTTACTGTAGAGAACAAATTGATGGTTCGCAGAGGGGCCCGGGATGGGTGACTTAGGTGATGGGGATTAAGGAGCATACTTGAGATGATCACTGGGTGTTGTATGAAGTACTGAATCACTATATTGTACACGTGAAACTAATGTAACACTGTATGTTAACTACACTGGAACTTAGAATAAAAAAAAATAAAATAAAAATAGTAAATGATTGATACTGAATAATACATACACCTTTCCCAGCCTCTGCTCGCTAGAACTTTTCTGGAGCTCCCATTTGTGTCACTGAGGCATTTGCTGATGTGATGCAGGTAACCTCCCATTTCACCAGGTACCAGCGGGGTGTCTCATCTTGCATCCAAATATTCAGGGCCTTTCTGATTCTTCTTGGACTCCCCATGTCACTCACCTGAGGTCACCTCTCAGGTTTAAGTACATGTGATCTGAAATCCTCAAACTACTGAGTGGAATGTCATAGGAAATCCAACCATGCAGTTTCATGCAGGGCAAATTCACCGTTGGGAAAGGATTATGATAAAACTGTCACAATAATAGAATAAAAGATAGCCAAGTAATCTGTAAACTATAAAGTGTTACACAAATGCCTGGGATTGCCAGTGTAATTATTCTTTTGTATTTCCCGCTGGCACAGCGTTCGGAACTTGCCTCTGTAAAGGGGAAGGAAGAAAGGAAGGGTCGCATGTGTCTGGAATGAGGGCCTCTCCATACTTGTTCCTTTGTCACTACCCCAGACTCATTAGGTCCCCAAATTATTTTATTATCTTTGCCTCCTTTCCATTTCATGTCCATCCTTAGCACCTTCAAGTGTCTAGTCTTCCAGGCTGTAAAACCAGGAATTAAAAAGGAAAGAAAGTAGAGCTCTCTCTTACTATATACCCTCATCTGTGGCCAAGGCTGCCATTTTTCTCCCTAAATATCACCCTGCTTCACTCCTCTTCTCCATTTCTAATACCAAAACCTTGAACTACACTCTTCCCAACTCATGAAGTCTTCCTTCACATGAAGCTACTCTTGTAAGCTGCCAAAGAACTTCTCTCTCTAATGCACCACTACCCACTGCCCCAAATTATAATTCCCCCATTAGAGGGGAGGGCATTTCTATCCCTTTGTAGAATGGCTCCACCCACAGGCCTGTCACAGCTGCAACAGGCTCCCAAAGTACCCCATCATGAGGCCTAGGTAGTCCCTGGGCCCCTGGGAGCCAGCACACCAGGATCCCCGGCCTGACGTCGGGTGGAGTCCAGGATTGGTCCTCCTACCCTCAAAGCCAGTATCTTGTGTGTTACCTCCTTCTCAGAGCTTTTTTTTTTTTTTAAGATTTTTTATTTATTTATTCGACAGAGAGAGAGACAGCCAGCGAGAGAGGGAACACAAGCAGGGGAGTGCGAGAGGGAAGGAGCAGGCTCATAGCGGGGAGCCTGATGTGGGGCTCGATCCCATAACGCCGGGATCACGCCCTGAGCCGAAGGCAGAAGCTTAACCGCTGTGCCACTCAAGCGCCCNGATGTGGGGCTTGATCCCATAACGCCGGGATCACACCCTGAGCCAAAGGCAGACGCTTAACCGCTGTGCCACTCAGGCGCCTCTCCTTCTCAGTGCTTTACATGCATCTCCTGACCCACAGCTTCTCCACGGTATCAGTCAGACAGTATTATTGCATTTGTAGTAAAACTACATTTTGCTCACTGATCAAGAGTTTGTGGCTAACCTCACGGCTATGCCTTCATAGGGTCCTGACAGAAATGACAGAAGGAAACCCAGTCTAGAGGGAAGAGCACAAGCTTTGGAACCAGGAAGCCCTGGATCCAGATCCCAGTTTGCAGACTGACCTCCAGCTTCATGACCTTGGGAATGTCATTTGATCTCTTCGACCCTCGGTTTCCACACACCCCCCCTTTTGGAGACATAATCATATTATACAAATCATACAATTTACCATTTTAAACTATACAATTCAGTAGTATGTTCTCAAAGTTGTATATCCATCATAATGACTTAATTCCAGAACACTTTCTCACACCAAAAAGAAACCCCATACTCTCTATCAGTCTCTCCCCCTCCCCCCTCTCCCAGCTGCTTTCTGTCTCGGAATTTGCATTAGCTTCGGCTTTAATTACCTCCACACCAAACCTAACACTTACCATGTAGGATGGCTGTGGGGACGGAGGCAATGTTCGTAAACCTTCTAGCTCAGTGTTTGGTATAGAGGAGGAATTTAATCAGTTACTAATAGTGTGGCAACTCTTTCTCGGCTCCTTCAGATTTCTCAGGATGAAACCCTTGGCTCCAACCAACTTATCTTCTTTATCACTTGTCCTTACCTTGCCTTCTCTGTCCTTACCCTTCCGCTCATTTGAGTCTCCCAGATTCCTGCCTCTCCAAGCCCCACATTTAAGATCCAGCTGAAATCCTACCTCCTACATGTAAAACTTCCCCGGTGTAACTTTTGTTTTCCCTATGGTTTTCCTAAGCTACCATGAAGAGTGAAAAAAGCCTTTTCATGTTTTCAGCCTGACTCGAAACATTCCCAATAGAGTGAGATTCTGGCCACAACTCCAAACTAATCAAACTTGTGTTTATTCTAGATTTTGCTTTGTGACACATACAGGGCTGCTCATACCCACAGCTGTTTTGTTGCAATCAAGAAAAACACCGCTACAATATTTTCGGTAGAAATTTCTGATCTTGCAACCAAACCTCCATTACAAGATGACATTGAAGCAATAAACAGTGACATTTCAGTAGCCTGTATATGCCAGCGATATTTTTCCACATTCTTATGATTCGTAAATTTGGAGCCATCAAAGATTACAGCCTCTTCAGAGTTTATTTGGTCTTGGAAACCTTCTTAATGAGTTTGACATTTTTATTAGGCTCAAAGTCTTCTACCAAAGCCTGGTGCAATTAGAGTCATTTATAAAGTAGCCAACATGAAAAGAGCTCGGCAGGCCCAAGACAATGGCTCGTGAGGTCCAGTGGCCTGGGAATGTTCACCCGGTTTTCCATTCCCCTGTCCTAGAAACAGCATGGAGGCCAGGGGGGCAATCGCTGGGGCTGGGGTACAAGTGGTCATTGACCTGCAATGCTCTTCTTAGCCGTGAAATGCTCTTTCCAGGCTGACTTCACAAATGCATCAGTTCTTCCCACTCCCCTACCCACCCCTGAGGGAATAAAGGGAAAGAGCCGGCCTTCCCACACAGTAGGAATTGTTCAATGACAGTCCTTAGCACAACAGAGTAGCTAATGGCTCTCTCTCTGTAGTCAGACAGACCTCGGTTCCAATCTCGCTTCCATCATTTACTCATTTCGGACCGTTGGGCAAGTTATTTATTCTAAAACCACGTTTCCTCATCATTAAGATGGGCATCATAATACGGAAAGTGCTTACGTCAGTGTCTGGAATATAACTGTTCAGCCAATGATGGCCTTCGTTACTATTTTAGGTGTCCTCCTCCTCCTTCTCATTAGGCAACATACTCACAAACCACGCATGGAGGTCATTAAAAATGGCTGAGTATGGATACAAACTGCCAGTTATAAGATGGCAAAGTTCTGGGGATGGCATGGTGACTACAGTTAATGATACGGTATTGTGGGCTTGAAAGCTGCTCAGAGTGTAGATCTTTGGCATTCTCGTCACACACACACAATTGTAACTACGTGAGGTGAAGGATGCTAACTGAACTTACTGATCATTTTGTGCTATAGACACATACCAAATCATTACGCTACAATGTTATATTAAAATAATTCAATGTTATATTTCAATTACATTTCAATGAAACTGAAAACCAAACGAAAATGGTTGAGTATGATTAATTCGAATAATTCCCAGTCATTCCTTTTCTACTCCAGTGCCCCAAATATTCAGAAAGTACTTTTACGTGTAAGGCCCTGTACTAGGTACTAAGGAAATTATGCCTAAGATGACATGGATTCTTCCTTCAAGAATCTTACAGAAAAGTAAAAGGCACTAATGGATGTATTAAGGTAAGACAAAGAAAAAAAGGAAAAGAGTTCCAAGAGAGGAGCGAATAAAGTCTTATGGGAATTCAGAAGAGGAGTGTGTAGGGGACTGGAAATCAGAGAAGACTTCCTGGAGGAGGTGGTACCCGAGCTAGCAAAGAAGACGATAAAATCTGATGATTTGAAGGCTAGGAGATGGCAGTCCAAGAAGAGGGCAAGGCTTTGAAATCCAGACAGAACTTTCTGTGTGAGTGGTGATACTGAGTGGCAATATTGTACAGAATATTGTCTAATCCACAGAATTGACTGTAGCTAATTAGTGGTATTTTCCCAAGGCCACATTGCTATAAAATCATAATTGCTGTTTTCGTCTTAAAAAAAAAAAAAGCTTTTGCTGCTCAAATCAGTCACTTTGGAAGGGCGATTAAATAGGTTTTCACCAGATGGAGTCATAACAGAAAGATGACACTAACCAAGCCTGGATGGTGTAGAATTTGAGACGTGAGAGCTTTCGGGAGAACAGAGAGCCAAAGTACATCAGCGAGATTTGTGGCTCTGCTGCTGAAAAGGGCCTTCTCATACTAGGGGGCTTTGTGGGGAAGACATTGGGGCTTTATGCAGCTCCCAGTCTTCAGGCACAAAGGAAGCCTCCCCACACAATGCAGGGAGGCGACATTTGTCCTTGAATGCACACACATTCCTCTGGGCCTGTGGCCAGCATCCACCAGAGCAGCTGAGTGGCAGAAAGGAACAGTTCTTACTTTAAAAAATGCTGCTCATCAGGTCCTCATCAATGGAGCAGGGTGAGGTGGGGGTGGGGTTCATACCACCAGACTGATGGGGTGTCATTAGCCTGCATTAGGATTTGGGCAAGCTTCCTGGTTTTAGGTCCTTGCTACCCTTGAGATATTCCACAGCATGTCTGTGACCACACAGGTGATGAACAAGGTCTGATCAGAACAGTGAACAGTTTTCCTCACGTCAAATTTAGGAGCTAGCAGGGCGCCTAAATGATGTGTATGAGACAGGCCTGTCACAGCAGGGGCTTAGTCTGTGTCTGAAGGCATGTGATGATGTGAAGAAATATATTGACAGAAAGTGGGCTCTGCGTGTGACATCAGCCCGAAGGACTTGGACTCTCCCCAGGGACGAGCATTCATATTTCCACTTGGTCGGAAAAAAGCCCCACAGCAAATCAATCAGTTAAGTATTTATCTTGTGCATACCACGTAACCAGCATTATGCCATGGAGCCTTCAGTCAGAGGGCCAGAATCAAAGGAATATGAAACACGGTCCCTGATGTCAGAGATCTGCAATTTAGTTTGGGAGACAAAACTAAGCCACATGGAGTACATACTTGTACCCAATACCATTTAGGGTTTTACGAAGGTTTTCAAGTGGTCTCAGCTGTAAATATTGACTTTGAGTGCAAGTGGGATTCAGAGTAAATAAAAAGGTCAGCCCAAGTCTGAGGAGCTGAAAACGATGTCAGGAGGGGGGCGAAACTTCAGCTAGGTTGACTCTGACAGGGGTGACACGTACCTCCACCCATGCTTTAAAAATAACTTCTGAGAGAAACAGGAAGAACTTTGTCTATAGGTTGTCTCTAAGCCCTTAGTGGTCTTGTGACATGGCTGCTGTCCTGGGTTATTTGCTTAGTTAGAGGCGAGAGGGCATTTGAACCCAGAGCTGTTCTGGAACTTCATACAGCTGTACAAGTACACTTGCCTGAGCCCTGTTCTCCTTCTAGGTATTATGAAAATATGGTTCTTTCAGAAGTATATTCAGAATAACGTAGCTCTTCCAGATCCTGCGTAAATTCTACGGCTGGGAGGGATGGAGAGCAAAAAGCAGCATTCGATGGAACAAATCGATGGAACAAATCGATGGTGCGTTGGCACTAAATTAAGAATTTATGAAGGAGATTTGTTCTCCCACTTGGGAGCTTAATTATGGAAATACTGTTCTTGGCATTAGCCTGAGGCATCTGCCATCTTGAAGACTACAAGCAACTCAATTAACAGCAACACGGATTACAGAGAAGCCTTCTAGGGGTAGCATCTTAGTGCTCCTCAGGGCACGTGGCGGGGTTCTCTCAAACACATTCAAAAGACTATCTGAGTCCCTGGGTGTGAGTGGAAAACTCCAGCACAAAGCACGGGGGGCAGGAGGAGGGGTGAGTGCCACAGGGAAGGAGGCAAATGGACTCAACAAAATACTGACCCCTCTCCTCAACCTTCAGTCAAACCCTGGCCCTCACAAGAATCACTTGGCTTGCTAGAGTTGACGTCATGTATACATTCCAGCCTTCCTCTTCTCAATACCCATCAATGCCTACAGATTAAAGATCAAACTCTTGGCCTTGGCAAGTGTCCTGGAGGACCTCTCAAGCCTCCTGATGTAGCCCACCAGCCAAACCACCATTTTCCAAACATACCATGGGCTGGATACCTTCTGCCCTTCATTCTTGCCCTTGTGCTCCCCTGGCCTAGAAGGCCCTCATCTTTCACCTACCTGACCAATTCCTTCAAGAACTAACCTCACAGTGACTGGCTCTGTAAGCCTTTGCTAAACCCCATGACTCCACCTTCTGGAACAGCCCTTCCTATAACACTTTTTCCATTCTCCTTGCCCAGCTTCGTTTGTTCTAATGAGCACTTCTCTCTCCCCAAATAGGCTTGGAGCACCTTGAAGACCTAGATCATGATTTATTCACCTGGATGACCCTGGGGTACAGTATGGGACCTGGCTCTCAGCAGGCACTCCCTAAGTGTCTGAGGGAAGAATGAAAAACAATTCAAGGGAATTTAAGGGGGTGCCCGAACTCACTCCCATTGGAGCTGTTGCCTGGCGACATGCACTGCACAGCCCTGGGGGCTCAGAAGCTGGGCTTGGGTGTTGGGTGGTGGGATCCGCTCTCCCACCCAAGGAGACCATGGATGGAAGAGGCCCCTCTTCCGTGGGGTACTGAGCTTGTTAAAAACCCATAAGAGCCATCCAATGGCTTGGGGGGGGCGGATACAGGAGAAACTTGCATAATTTTCAGCGGTTGGAACAGGGAGCTGTTCATCCTGTCCTTCCAAGAGAAATACAAAAGATGTATTCTCTGTAAACATGTTTTTTGGTGAAAAGTTTTTTCTCTATATGTCTTACCATCCTTATAATGACTTCTCCTGTTATGTTTTTTTTTTATAGTGTGTGTTGTCTATTGAAAGAACTAGCATACATATTCTGTATTAAGAAGTTGGGAAGAGCTGCATACACTGTAAATATATAACATCTATTCCGCGACTCTCTGGAAATTTGCAAAATATATACCAGATGTTAAAGATCCAAACTGTCTGTTTTAGCCAGGTTGTTTTTACACAGGCTTGCCTCTTTGAGAAAGGAGGTTCTGAGTAGCCCCAAAGAAGGCCTATGACGGAGAAGCGTAGCCAGGAATCTGAGAAATCTGATGCTATAATTTAGAAATAATCTAAATAGTCTATGTTCCACCCAAAAACAAGATTAAAAGAACAATATTGTTTGAACATTAAGAAAAGAAACAACTTCAAAGCTCAACCTTCAAGCAAGGAATTTGGACTGAAAGAAAAAAAGTGAAATGTAGTCAAATATTTTGGTTTAGCAATAGTTCCTGTTTGCCTCACCCAGCCCTGTTCCCTAAAGCTTGTGGCTGCGGTGTTTCTTGGCTGCTTTCCTTAGGCCCCACCCCCCTCTCTGGCGGCAACTCTTCAACAACAGCATTCCAAGCCCAGAGGGCAGGGTCACCCCAGGGCCCAACAAACCCCCACCATTCCTCCACCTCCCTCTGCTTCTGCCCTTCCCGGAAGCCTGCAGGGTTCCACCTCTACCATACGCCCCGGAAAACGGGCAGAAAGAGATCCCATCACTAACAGGTGGTCCAGACTGAGCCCAAAGAGCACTGCCCACGCAAGCATCCCGCTCGGCCTCTTCAACACCAGGAAACTTCAGAATCCAGAGTCCCTACCTGCGTCTCAATGTGGAGTCACTAGATAGAATGAAATCTCTTAGCTTGCTCCCAGGGAGCCAGGCTTAGGTAGGTACCGTGGCCCATCCGAACGGCAACTCACAGTTTATACAAATACAAAGTTCTTAGCAATGAGCGTTCACATCACCTTCTGGAAGGTGGGCTCTTGATCCCTTTATTGGGTGAGAGAAACAAATGGCTGCTTCTGGAATGTGGTGGAAGATTTTTTTTCCCCCATTAAAAAAAAAAGGCTTTGGATAATTATCTTGTGTTTGTACTTGGAGAAAAGAGGAGGAGAGAAAACCGCAATAATGTCGTGATTTTGACTACACATCTACCCAGAGAGGGGTGGCACAAACCATGTCATTTGTGGAAGGCCACTCTCCCCCAAACCAGTCAGCAAAAGAGAAGTCGCCTCGATGTTTCACTCATCACTCAGTGACTTGTCCAAGACATGTTTTTAATAAAGGATGGAATGAATACTTACAAGAAACAAAAACACAAACAAGGAATACCTCAAGGACATTCTGGTTGTGATTTGAAAAACAAAACAAAAAAAAATTAAACAGAACCCTTTTTGGAAAAGGAGAGTGGTGATGAGGTCGGACAGAAAGACGCATGTCCCTACTTTAAGGGTTAGGGGATGTCCAAACAGCTGTGCCTTCTCTCGCAGTGAAAACACCGTGTGCGGTTTCGCAAACACAGGCTCGTACCCTCCTCTGCCACTTAGGCTGACCTTGGGCAAGTTTCTTAGCCTCTCTGGGTCTTGGTTTCCTCATCTATAGAATGGGTAGAATAGTACCTTCCATCTTTAAAAGGAGGGTATTGAACTAGCAGATCTTGGGACAACACGGTGAGGGGATTCTTCTGCTCTAATAATTCAGGGGGAATGTTCTCCACTGCGGTACAACTGCAGTTAATTACGAACAGGACTCTTTGGAAAAAGGAAATACAAGAACCAGTCAAGGATGCTATCTGTTTCCCTGGGACTTGCACACACACATATGCAATTTTAGGTCCTTTGAACTTCCAAAACTCTAACCACGCTGCTTATTAAAACAACTTTTTAGGATTCAGAGTGTCTGACTTCAAGGCCCTTCTGCCCATAGCGTCTTCCCAGCATCATCCAATATCTACACAGAAGTACCAGTCTGTGCTACAGCTTCCAGTCCCAGTCTGGTTAGAGAGAGAAGTTTGTAACAGCATCACCGCGCCGATCCTTGTCCTCTGTGCTCTGACAGTAGCAGACTTTTCTTGGTCCTACCATACCTTCCCACTCGATTGCCACCACTGGGACTGTCCGTGCCCCTACACAGTTGGTAAATGCTTCAATGCCCAGCTCAGAAGTCTCCTCCTCAGAGAAGGATTCCCCAGTTCCCTCCCTCCCAAGGAGACCTAGTCACTGACTTACCTATTCCCAAGCCCTTTGTGCATAATACATACTCAGTTTATTTCTCTTTCTGTCAACGATGGATTCCTGCAGACCATGCCTGTATCTTATTTCCCTTCATGCACCAGCACACCACACAACGTAGCAGTGGGTTAATGCTGGCCAGGTGAACGAGAGAAAGAGTACTGGTGAACGGCAGTCCCACCCTCACGCACCTGCTGCCAAAGCCACGGAGGCCACTGAGACTCCAAGAAGGAGGCCTCAGAGCACCATCTGCAGCAGCGTGGGAACCTCTTTGGTCGGGGAAGCCTGCATCACCTGCTCACACCCAGGCCAGGCTGGAGCCTCCTGGACTAGGGCAGAGGCTGGCTCACAGAGGGGCAGAAATCCCATGGACTGTGTCTTAGGGATGGACTAGAGCAAAGGGTAACAGCAGAGTCCAGTGGATCCCTGGGCTTTGGGGCAGAAGGCACAGATGAGGCACCTGGCAGGGACGGCAACCCTCACAGTGCTGTGCTCAGCACCCCACAGAGCTCACTTCCATATGCCCACCTCACCACATTCTTATGACCTTCCCACCTGAGTACCTGCCCCTCTTCCCTCTTTCCCACTGGCTCCTTCTCTCAGCGACTTTAAACAGTCACTGATTGGGTATAAGACTTTCCAGCTAAGCACAGAGGAGGGAAAGGGAGATGGAGGGACAGCATGTCGGGAAAGGGGCAGGAGCAGGGGTGAGGGGCATTCCCATCCTGCTGGTGCTACCCGGTCTTCAGCCACAAAGTGTGTTTTTAAAAGGCCGCCTGTAAGGCTTTCTTGCAGGTTCTTTCGATCCCAGTGACGCTAATGAAAAAGGCCGGAGACAGGAAGAGAACCTCCACTTACTTCTTCTTTCAATCTAGATTTGATCTGACTCCTTCTGGAAAGAACTCCAACTTCAGACCTCAACTCTCCCCAGCTGTATACCCTTAGAAAAGTTAATTAACCTCTCTAAGAGTCCGATTCCTTTGTACTAAACTGAGAACGCTCCTACTGGCCTCACTGGCGCCTGCGAGGGCTCGCTCAGCGTCACTCCCCGTCCCCTCCCTCAGTCACTGGAACCTGACCCTTGACACCTCAAAGCTCAATCACAGGTTATGTCCCAAATGTCCATTTGAAAGGTGAACCACGAACACATTCTCCTACACTACGTATGTTCTCCCTGCGGCTGGGTCCCTAGACTTGCCCATAAAAGCCAATCCAGCCCACAGTAGATCCCGTCAATGCCATGCAAGCCAAACCCAATCCCCAGGGAGGACACGGCTGGTGCAGGAAAATGTGTTCTGAGTTCCAGCTTGTGATGCCAGGCAAATGGCTTCTCCCTGGTCCTCCACAAAGACACACCTGCTCGGCTGCTGGAAAGCAGGGGCGTGTGGCTATGCGCATGCCCAGAAGGCTCCTAGGGTGGCAGAGGGAGGGCACTGCAGGACCACCAGAGCCTCCCGCGTCCCTGCCGCCTCCTGTAGCTCCTGTCCCTCGGGCATTTCACTGCTGGATGGAACATGCAGGAACAGAGCATTCGCCTTGGCAAAGCGTCTGCTCAAAGCCTTGAATGGTTTCCTTGCCGAATTCCCTCGTCCAGTATTCCAGGCCCTCCAGAGTCTACTTCCTCCCCTGGTCACCACATATTGGCTTCTAAATGCATGTTCTCCTCTCTTTCAATGCATATTGCTGCATGATATAGAGGAAACACTGAGCTAGGAAGCAAAACCCTGGTTCCAATCCTGGCTGCATCACTTACTGGCCTGTAACCTCGGGCCAATAAGCTCATGTCTTAGCTCTCCTTTCCTTCCCTTTAAACTCAGAGATATTAACACCTGCCTCACGGGGATGCTGGGAAAATTACATGAGATTATGTTCATAAAAACCTACCACAGGGCCGATCACACATTAGGTCCACAAATATTTGCTTTCGTCTTTTCTTCCATGACTTATCCTGTGAAACCACTTCTGAACAATACCATTCACATTGACTTGCCTTCTGCTTGTAACACAACCACTTTTTTGTTTGTTAGTTCTTGGGATATGGAAGACGTCTGGGTCTGGTGTTTTCTTGCTAAGGAAGACATCTGGCCCCAGTCTCAGCCTCTTTTGCCGCAAATGGGCTGGTGCAAACATTCCTGCGGGGGGTCGTGCCGGGCCCCAGGTCCCCGGCAGCTGCCCTCTGACGACTCCTGATGCTCTGTCCTCATGAGCCCACCAGGTGCTCACCCTGGATGTCTCCCTTTCAGTGTCATCTGTCACACGTGGGACGGGCCACACGCCCTATGGGGAAGGCCAGCGGATGACCAGCTCCCGCACCTTGACAATGGAAGGGGGCCGAGACGATGGGTACAGCAGTGTTCCTGCTTCACGTTTCCACAAGAAACATCTTTTCATCACACGGTCATGTATCTGTGACACACCGCAATGAAAAAGAAACTTAAAGAATGACACCCGGGCTTTGGTCACAGGTGGGCCAACGCACCTGTCTTGAAAGCTTGAAAAGACCACAGGCAGAGCCATTCAATTCCCCACCTCACTACATACTCCTGCCTCCCCTTAGACAAGTCATTCAAAGGCTCTCAGCTTCAGTGTTCTGAGGTTTAAGATAATAAATGACAGCCCCATCTATGTTGTGACAACAAAAGGAAAAGATGTCTGCAGAAGTGCTTTCCAATTTTGAAAAGCCCTTCCATCATACAAAGCCTCATTCCTGTGCTCTTGTGCACACGTCTGTATGAGGGTGGCCTGCTGTCACCCCCGTGCCTGGTCCAGAGCCACATCGCCTCAGTCTCCCCATCAGTCTCTGCTCAGCACTGGCTCACAAATTATCCTATAATTCTGTTCTAAACAAATGCACTGCAGACTATTTCATACCTACAGACAAATCAAGGCGATGCTATCACAGACCCTTGTGCTCCCACCATCCAGACTTAGCATGACAGAAAGGTGGAAGTCCTTCTCCTGATCCCACTCTCCTCTCTCCTTCATCAGCCAGAATCCCCATCCTCGAGTAGGTGTTATTCTTGTCATACATGCTTATATGTATGCCTACTAGTCTTTACAGATTCATAAATAACGTATTTTTTGTTTCGTATGTTTCTGAAGTTTATATAATGATATAAACATATATAATTCAGAAACCANCCTTTTTTTTTTTTTTTTTTTTTTTTTTTGGTCCATGATGATATGTTTTGAAGTGCTGCTCTGTGTGTCATTACATGCATAAGCCACAATTTACTGATCTAGTCTCCCGACATCGAAGGTGTTTCCAATGATTCACGGTTACGAATGGTGCTGCTAGCAATATTACCGCACTTGACTCTGAGTGCACACGTGGAAGATTTCTCCAGGCAATATTTTTAAAACTCTTTTGACTGCAGCCCACAATAAGAAATATCTCTTATATCAGGGTATACTAGACGAAACACCAAATATGTACATACACACACACACACGGTGGAGCTGTTTCAAGAAATACTTACTACCCTTAGTGCATCCTCTGTCCTTTAACATAATCTGTTCCACTCGATATTTTAAATGCTGGTCAAAGCCCACTAAATTGATTTCATGATCTATTAATGGGCCTGGGGCACCTACCCAGGCATGGAATTGCTGAGTAGATGGAGGGCTATGTGAACTTTCAACTCCCCATTAAACACTGCTATTTTAAATCACTCCCCAGCTAAAAAAACACAGCAGTTCCCTAATGTCTAACACCCCACAGCAAATTCCTGGGTCTCTTCGACAGGTCATTAACCCTTTGACAGGTTTCCCTCTTGCCCCACTGCACACTTGGCTCGTTCCTGCCTTTGCTACACAGCCCCGCCTGCCCACCCCGTCTCCCACCCCACTGCATACCTGTGTCCATCTCCCCACCAAGGATCCCAGGTTACCCCCACCCCACACTGCTGTTGAACTTAAGCTGCATTAAAAACACCACTATGATATTTACTGTTTAATTTTCAATGGCTTTCTGGTCTCACTTTGTTCCCAAGGGACAAGATTCTTGAGGCTGGAACAATATCACAGCGAAAGTTCTGGTCTGAGAGCCAGAGGAGCTCGCCCCGGAGTCAGAAGTCCCAGCTCCAAGTCACGAGGTTTGTTACCTCAGGTTGGTCTTTTAACCTCTTCGAACTCTAGCTTCCTCACATATGAAATGAAACTGTGGTAGAGCTTTTTTTTTTTTTTAAAGGGTAAATGAGATCTTAGCTGTGGATGTGCTTCGCAAACTGTAAAGGGGCAGAGAAGGGTTTATGCGCATTTCACATCCTCTAGAGTGGACGTGATCCTTGTTGGTGATCCTTGTTGGTCGTGACCAGCAGCCTCCCTCAGGGGATGCGGACAACTCCGTGAGGAAAACAGAATAGTGTGGTAGGCAGAATTCTAAGATGACACCCCCTGCCACCCCCTGCCGCCACGCCCTGGACAATCTCCCGGGACTGTGGGTGTGATGGATTTTACTCTCATTATGAGGTAATATTATGGCGCAGCTGACTTTAAGATAGGGCAATTATCTGAGGGGCCTGACCTAATCACACAAGCCTTTTAAAAACAGAGAGTTTTCTCTGGCTGGTAGCAGATTTGAAGCATAAGAAGGATTTGTCACGCTGTTTCTGGCTGGAAGATGGAGCGCTCACGTGGCAAGGAATGTGGGAGCGCAGAGGCCCCCCAGCTGACAGCCAACAAGGAAATGGGGACCTCAGAGATGAAGTCTGCCAACAACCAGGGAGCTCGGACAATCGCTCCAGGCTCCTGATGAGGCCGGCAGCCCTGGGGACACCCTGATTTCAGCCCCGTGACACCCTGAGCAGAAAACCTAGCCATGCTGTGTCCAGACTTCGGACCTACAGACACAAGGATGTAATACACGATACACATGCATTCCTGTAACGTATATGCCTCTGTTTATAATACAGAAACTATGGAATAGTACATCTGTGTTGTTTTAAGCTACTAAGTCTGTGGTAATTTGTTACAAGGCACTAGAAATCTGATAGAAATATACATAGACTTGGCAGGTTGAGCCCCTGGCTAGGTTTTCCATCCCTCCGCCTATAAAATGGGTGTCTCTCGTTTGCTGTGGTTTTTACCTTCCTAGTCATGGTGGCTCAGATACTTTAGAAGTTATGACTGGAAAATACAAACGAAGGTTGAGGGTAAGGAGAGATAAAGGAGCTAATGTGGGGGGGTATTCACTGCGTGGCGGCCGGTGGGGCAGAGGAGAGCAGAATCATGCTTTGGTAGTACAGTAGCTGTCTTTTCCTGGGGAGATTATTTGGATAAAATAACGAATGTTTTTGAAATGCGTCAGGTTGAGAAGGTGAGTCCAGATGGTTGAATTATCATTTTTCACACATATGCTTTCCCTCTTCTGGGCACTTGTTTATCCAAAGGCCAGTCTTCCTTCCTTCCTTCCTTCCTTCCTTCCTTCCTTCCTTCCTTCCTTCCTCCCTCCCTCCCTTCTCCTTCCTTCCCTCCTTTTCTTCCTTCCTTCCTTCCTGAGAGAGGGAGGGGAAGGGGTAGAGGGAGAGGGAGAAAAATCCTCAAGCAGACTCCCTGCTGAGCATGGAGCCCGACACAGGGCTCGACCCCACAGCCCTGAGATCGTGACCCAACATCATGACTTGAGATCATGACCTGAGCTGAAATCGAAAGTCGATGCTTAGCTGACTGAGCCACCCAGGCGGCCCATCCAAAGGTATTTCTAATTCCTTTATGTCATCATGACCTCCACAGACTTGGGCATGACAGCAGGCCTGGGACCCCTTTCGAAAGGACAGCTCGCTCCAGATAATGCTGTTTTAAAATACTGGCCAGCCTCACGCAAGTGAACAGTAGGTACTGGATGCCTATGAACAGCCAGCTTTTATGGAAAATGTAAAAGAAATAATGTAATAATATCCCCTTACCTAAATTCAGCTCATCCCCAATTTATAAGGGCAAATTAGCTTATGTTGAAAAAATAATAGCCACTAATTTCATCAGAAAAAAATGAACACAATCCAGAGCCCCAAATTAAATCTCTAGTGCTATGACTAGTAAATCACGAGTCATCTGAAAGGCGCGTGCTGAGCCAGGTGTTCGTACCAACTGCCCCACTGCCCAGATGACCATCTGGACGCCACAGTGGCTCTCAAGGTGAAATCCAACCTGGCTTTCATGACAGCCATGACAGCCCCCTCGGAGCTAAATCAGGGGCACAGAGCAGAAGTTTTAGTCAAGCCAAATGGTTGTAAACCAAAGAGGTATAATCACACAGCACTTTACAGTTTACAAAGCTTTTCTCCATATTGAAAGCGTCTCCACAATCACATTTACTCCTACCTCCGTGTATCTGGTAATTGTCATTCACCACCTTCCAGTCGCCTGTCCTCCTACTTAACCAAGACTGTGATGTCCCAGAATGTTAGAGACCTTAGCCATCGTGTTTAAAACTTGAGAAGCCACAGATCAGATGAATATCCTCCCTTCTGCCCATTTGCTTGCATCTCATCTTGGAAAGCTTTTCTCATTCCCCCCGAAAACAAATCAGTGGATTAGTCACTCAGCACGTATGCACCGAGCATTCCTCATGTCCCAGCACTGCTCTTAAAACTACGAGGGATTTAAAACAACACACAAAACAAAATTGCTTGCCACAGCAGGGCACGTTCTAGATAAGGAAACAAGGCTTAAATATGTGATAATTTTTAAAAAGATTTTATTTATTTATTTGTCAGAGAGAGAGAGAACAATCAGGGGGAGGGGCAGAGGCAGAGGGAGAAGCAGTCTCCCCAATGAGCAGGGAGCTTGATGCCGGGCTCTATCCCAGGACCTTGGGATCATGACCTGAGCTGAAGGCAGATGCTTAATTGACTGAGACACCCAGGCATCCTGTTAGCTATTCTTAACGTCATTTCATTAAAAAAAGACGTTTTAACACCAAAGAAGTAGAAAGGACATGATATCAGAGAAAAAGAGAACTTTAAAAAAAATGAATAGATTTAGCTTCGTTCAGGCTTTGTACAGTAGCCTTTACTTCCACATTTTGCTCAGGGCCACCGAAAACGGAATTTAGGAGCGTAGGAACCTCTGACCTAGATTGTAAGCGTCCTGCAGGCAGGGGCTAGCCCACACACAGTGATACCATCCCCTCAACCGTCTCCACTCAATTACCAAATATCTGCACATCCAACCCTATAGAAAAGACAAGTTTTATGCCTTAGAGGGGCCACTCATAAATGTCCCACAGTCCTCTGTGGAGTCCTTACAGCCACAGCCACCTTAGAGATGACAATGAGGGGGTGTCATCTAGTGGTACGAAGGGTAACTGCAGGCATTCCAAAGTGTAAATCTTTCTAGAAGATGCAATGTCCAGGCATATGAATTGTGGTTCAGTATAGGACTTTTAATACAACTTATTAAAAATAAACCAATAGAAAAAGCCATCCTGATTTCCAGTACATTTCTGGGTATATGGGCACTCTGCTTGCTCACTCATTCTCTCATTTTATTTATCATCTACTGTATTCAAAACTTACAAAAATATACAGTGCCAGCAAACAAAACATGCCACAAGTCAGGAGTGAAGAGGTATGTTAAAAGAAACAATAATTTGAACCTGGAAGTGAAATCAGTACCAAAATATATGTCACAAGGTCTCTGTATTCATTAGTAGTGGATCACATGTTCAGTTCTGAGCTTTCTAGTAGACAACTTGGAGAGAAGTTCATTAGCTGCCCGAGTCATAAATCTGTAAGATTCAAAACAGCCCAGGTCTAGAGAAGCTCAGCTGTGTCTAGTACAGAGACAAGACAGGAATCTCTCCCACATGTCCGAACATGGCCAATGTATGTGACAAATACATAAACATAAATAAAAGCGAGCTACATAGTCCAGTTTTCTGTAATTTCCTCTGCATATGGCTGATGCGTCACTAAAGCCATTAGTCAAGGTTTAACATCACTTAATCCAACAAGGCTGCAGTTCGGGTATGGAGTTTCTGCCAGTCTGGCTCTATCTGCAGCTATTCTAGGGTCTCTAGAGAAGTGGGCTGATTTCATCAGCTTCAGGCAATCACTGTGGCTGTACGTTTTCACATCAAGTGTCCGAGCCCCTGGCAATGTGACTCTGGAGCTCATCCCATGAAGAGATGGAGTCTATTTCTTTACCTTTTGAAAGTCTTGCATGTTTCTATTCACGATCTTGGAATTCTAACACTGCCACATGACCAAGCCTGGGCTAGCCTGGTAGAAGATGAGTGCAGCATTATCCATTTACCCCTGTCACGTTGGTGGATAGCCAGGCAACTGCCAGGTATGTGCAAGAGGCTCTCTTAGCTCAGCCAGCTCCGGGCCGACCACAGAGTATGCATGAGCCAGCCAAGGTCAGCACGCATGGCCCAGCTTGGCAGAAGCCCCCCCGCCCAGCTGACCTGAAGACTCGACGGCAATAATGAATGGCTGTGATTGTATAGCCCCTCTTTCCTGCTGCACCTTGCATCCCTCATCCTGTCCAGGAGATTTCCTCCTTCACATGCTTGTGTCCAGCTGCTGCTGTCCATCTGTCCTGGTACCCCATCACCACTCACCTGGGCACTACAAACCGAGGCTCAGAGACAAGAAGGAACGGCTCAGGGTCACACAGCAGAAAAGCAGGGGGGCTTCGCCACGCTGATGGCCCACCTCACTGCCACTACTGCTTACTTAATTTGCAAAAGGAGATCCAGAAGCCGGTTTTAGTACCATGAGGACACAGGTGGGAGAGGCAGCCCCCCCTTTGATGGCATCTGCACAAGCAGATGAGGACAATATCCACCAGGGTAGTTTGCAAGGTTCAAAAGGAGGGTGCTCTTCTGAAACAAAGAGACACTACGGATGTTTGCTATGGTGCTGGTACACCGCAGATGCTCCATGAAGGCTGAATGCATACATGAAAGGCTGCATTTCTGTCCAAGGCACAGGCTTGAACAAAGAGCTGGGACTCACCAGCAGATGTTGCCAGAGTAGGGCTGGTCGGTCAGCAAGCATGGCTTGAGTGCGTACTGTGTGCAAGGGCACTGGGATGAACTGGTGTGTCGGAGCTGGGCCGTGTTACTTTCTCAGGGACTGAGTTGTGATGTCACCTCTTAGGTCCACGCCCACCTGAGCTGCAGAGTTCTCTCTGACCTCTCTGAAATTTCTCTGAGGAGCATTTTTAAAGGACTGAAAGTCCTCCTTTATTTCACAGGCATTTATGGGGCACCTTGTGTGCTCTAGGTACTCTAGTAAGTGCTGAGGATGCAGTGAAAATCAAAGGTAATCAAAGCGACACAATTAGTATTAAGTTACTAAATGAAGTCACAACGAGTGAGGTTGTAGGAAATCAATCAGAGCTCATATTGACATTTATTATGGCTCATAATCCTTCAGAAACAGTAGATTCATAACCTACCCTTCCAGCAACGTGGAGCATGTGAATGGAGCACATTGTATAGGGGAAATTAGATTATCCTATTCCCTGAAGAGTAATTAATTTATACAGTGGATTTGAGGAAATATTTTTACATTAAAACAGTATGGTGTTTAACTTATTTCACAGGTGGTATTTCGGGGAAAAAAAGGACCCTTTGAATAGAACCAAACTATGTAATTCACAAAGCAGAGAGTAAAGTTCCGAAAAGTCTAGAAACATTCCATTGGTTGATTGGTTCCTAAGTCAAATACTTTTTTCAAAAACCACATTCTAGTTTTTGCTCAGGGCTATAAAGTAAGGTCTGTTGGGGTCCTTGGCTTTAAAAGCAGCGAATTGCATTCATGTCTCTTCCTATCTATCTTTCTTCAGGACCTCTGCATTCTCAGTGCATCTACCCTCAGCGTTCCCTCCTGCAGTCTTGTAACAAGTTCTGAGCCCCTAGTGTATGCCAGGCAGCGGTAAACACAAGTCACAATTCCTGTGCTCAGGAGGATCAGAGTCCTCACCCACTGACTGTCCTCAGAAGCCCCCAAGTCTGTCGTCCCCCCTACAGATGCCACGGTGAGTTTCCCCAAAGGGCATGCCTGCTGAGTTCAGGCCTCTATATGTAGGTTTAGTGGCCTCCCTAAGTCTTTGGGATGAAGTTACTCTCCTTGGTGGGGCATCAAAAGCTTCTTAGGATGTGTTGCCTGTGGGTTCCCCCCAGCTGCCGCCTCTGTCATGCCCTCACAGGATTCTAAACTCAGGCCGGAACAAAGCCCTGGCATGTGCCCAGCCCTGCCAAGCTCCCTTTCTTGGCATTGTTTGCCTTTCCTGGAATGACTTCTCCCTTCCCCCTCCCAACTATCCTTCCCTCATCTGTGTCACTTTGTCATTCAAGAAGTAGTTCGAGAACAATTACCCAACATTTGCAGCAACATGGACGGGACTGGAGGAGATTGTGCTAAGTGAAATAAGTTAAGCAGAGAGGGACAATTATCATATGGTTTCACTCATTTATGGAACGTAAGAAATAGCAGGGAGATCGGTAGGAGAAGGAAGGGAAGAATGAAGGGGGGGGTAAACAGAAGGGGGAGTGAACCACGAGAGACTATGGACTCTGGGAAACAAACTGAGGGCTTCAGAGGGGAGGGGGAGTGGGGGAATGGGATCGGTCAGTGATGGGTATGAAGGAGGGCACGTATTGCACGGAGCACTGGGTGTTATACGAAAACAGGGAATCATGGGGCACTACGTTAAGAACTAATGATGTACTG
This sequence comes from Ailuropoda melanoleuca, assembly GCF_002007445.2. Lineage (NCBI taxonomy): Eukaryota > Metazoa > Chordata > Mammalia > Carnivora > Ursidae > Ailuropoda > Ailuropoda melanoleuca. The sequence continues at coordinate 36,814,300 of NC_048222.1, forward strand.
TATGGTGACTAACATAACCTAATAAAAAATTAAAAAAAAAAAGAAGTAGCTCGAGAGTCAGCTTCCTGGGGGGCTTTCTCCCCACCGCCACCCCTAAGAAGACTTTTCAGACTTAGAAAACAACAAAGATTATACTGAACATGACTTCGTACTCGATGGCTCAGCAAGCCCTTTCAGACTCCACTGTGCCCCAAGGGGATGGCTCCTAATATCAGGTATCACATTAGTAGACGTGCTTAATGCCCAGGGCCCGCGCTCCCTAACCCTTTCCCTGGGGGCAAGCCGGCGGCTTTTCTTTCTTTATCCCTGGACCCCGCTCAGGGCCAGGAATGAGCTGGATACTCTGTAAGTGGCTACCACGGTGCAGTTACCACCGTAAAGCTGGGTTGGAAGTAAAAGCGTGGAAACCATCTACAAGCCCAGCACAAAGGAAACGTTTACCATAACCCTTTGCCCATACAACTGTATATTACGCAGCTATTAGCAGTCGGGGTTTTGAAGACTATTTGATGACTCAGGAACCTTGCTCACTATCTAACATCGTTATTATCCCCCAACTGGAAATCCATATAATTGGCAAAGGCTGAGGATAAATAACTACAGGCAAACATACTTGTGTAAATCCAAAATATTAACAGCAATTAATTTGTTGCAGTGGGATTTTATTTTGTTTTTTTCTACATTTTTCTCTGCAATCTGTCTCTTTCTGTTTCTGTCTCTCTGTCTCTCAACAATGAACACAAATTACTATTATAATAAAAGACAAACATTTTAGGAGGGAGAGTAATTTAGGGCTGGCAGAGACAAGAAGCAAATGAAAAAAACCCAATCTTTGAAGATGCCCGAAGAAAGAGAATACAAATCATGGAGAAATAGCCAAGGCAGGTCCTAGATGTCAAGTTAGCTCGTGAGATAAGCTGTGTTTGGCCAATCCCAGAGCTGGAACTCCCATCACCATGGGAAGGACAGACAGCCGCATAGAGGTGCCGTAGCACACAGCACAAAAGATCCAAATGCGGGGACGACAGCTTGTCTGCGGGCTAATGCTGAAACTTCCTACAGATTTTAATGCAGCCTTCACAACTAAATTATAGGGTGGGCTTTGAGTCTCATTCGGAGACTCTGTCTCCTACAGGGCTCAGAGGAGAATCCTGCCCATGATATGTACTCAAGTGCATTCTAGGGGCTAAATATAGGCATTTTCAGAAAGGCATACCAGACATCTGGGGATTTGGTGAGGCCAGCTTGCCTTAATGCAACGGGAACATGGAAATCACATTTTGAAATATAAGCTCAGGGGTCTCTTTTTTCCATTAAATAAGGAATTTCTTGGGATTTGCTAAACATTTTTGTTTTATTCAATACAGAAACGTTTAGGCAAAGGGATGCCAGAAACAAACCTGGAGCCTAGCGCTTCGGACAGGGTTTATTTATTTGGGCAAGGGAAACTAACACACAACATTCTACCCCCCAGGGAAGCCCTCCACGGAGACATGGCTAACTTGGAAGAATCCAAGACGTGTACATGGGCTCTTTGGGCTCAGAAGAGGCTTAAGAGGGAAGAGGGGGAAAAGTGAGTTCTTCACTAGGTCCGGAACAAACTTTAGGCACTTTCCACACTTCGAATCTTCCTCAGAAAATCCACAGAAAATGAAGCCTCTATCAGTAACAACAGAACGCTGCTAATACTGTGGAAACATCCTATAGGACACCTTGGGCTCAAAGGGAGTTCTGTCTTTTCTCAGCCTGAAGACGCAGCCCGCAAGGCCTGGCCCCAAGCAGGCGGGGACAGTGGGGAAGGGTGAGTGACCCCCAGAGGCGCAGCCAAGCTACCACAGAGCAACTGCTAATGCGAAAATGACTAGGAACACTCTGGAGTGTAGTCTGGGAAACCGCCCGGAGCCGCAGAAACCCAGCGATGAACAGCCTGTCGCAGCGGGAATGCATCTTCCCAGACAAGTCATCCACCTCCTGATTTTCCAGGGGACGACACTGCAGCTCCGAGGGAAAAGAGGAGACCTGCCCAACGCCACACAGCCAGTCAATGGCGGGCCGGCGTCTAAATACCTCCCATGCATTGAGCCTGACATCCTAGAGGCCAATATTCATATTGCCACTGCCACGGCTTTGCCCCCTAGATCATGACGTCATGGAGAAGGTTCATCCGAAAAATCTGAATTTATAGTCCAGGCCTGCCCATTACTAGCTATCTGACCTTGCTTTCCTCATGGAAAGATAATGTCTTTCTCACCAATATCTCACAGAGTTGTTGTGACTAGTTGAGTAAGAAGACACATGGTAAGAAGACACACTGCCTTTTGTAAACCATCAGTTCTAGTTTCACAAATATAAGCAGCTGTGTCTCACGCATGGGGTGCGTGTGCGGTGGTTACACTGGTGAGGATCGTGCTGGGCGTGGAATACTCCACTGATGTTAGCTGCACTACGCTCATTAAAAATAGCAATAATCTTCATTCTCGCCGGCATAAAAACCACCATTACCAAGAATATCGAAACAAATCACTTGTCTGTTGAGTCATATTTACAGAATTAATATTACCTGTAAAGTAGCTATTATACAGAATATTACAGTGCAAAACCATTGTGGTTTACTGAGAGAATTAGTATTGTGCCTAGAAAAAATATCTTATTTTTTATGTTATTAAAGTTACCAAATGCTCTTGCTTTATTTAAGGCAGTGCATCTTTTGGTAAAACTGTCACTGAATTTCCCTTCCTTTTCCCTCCTTTCCCTTCCCTTCCTTTCCTTTTCTTTCTTTCTTGTTTAATTGAAGTATAGTTGACACATAATATTATATTAGTTTCAGGCATACGACATGGTGATTCAACAATTACAAACTTTAAAATTATGAAAAGTGTAAAATTACAAAATGTTCACCATTAGTATAGTCACCACCTGTCACCAAAGAAAGTTATTGTGATATTATTGACTCTATCTCCTATACTGTATTTTTCATCCCTGTGACTTATTTATTTTATAACTAGAGGCTTGTACTTAGTCTTCTTCACCCATTTTGCGTGGGAATTATTGTCTGTCTGCATGAATAGTGGCATTGACTTTCTGAGTTCAAGGGCTAATACCTTTTCTCTTCTTTGTATATATTCTATCCAATTACTTCACTCAGTACCCCATCCCAAAGGAATTAGCTTTTTAAAAAAATCTACGAGTCACCTATTTGATTGTGTTTCCTTCTTTGCTTTGGCTGCTGTGAAGCTCAGAGTAAAATTTCTGACCCAGACTCAGGAGGACTTAATATGACACGGATTTTAGATGTCAGCCTTATTCCTTCTATTTTTCTCATCCCAAGTTTTCCCATTGCTCTATTTTCTTCCCTTACTTGTTACCTTGTACATTACATTCACTAAACTTTTTAAGGTTATTTTAAATTCTTTTTAGAATGAAGGAATCATAAATAAATAACTTTCCAGAGATGCACATTTAACATTGTTGAATATTGTAACAAACAAGAGAGCCTAGGATTCCCTCCTTCCTCCCTCCCTCCCTCCCCTCCCTCCCTTCCTTCCTTCCTTTTCCTTCCTTCCTCCCTCCCTCCCTCCCTCCTTTCTTTTTACTGTGACATCTGGCTTAACATTTTCCTTGAAACAGGAAACCAAATGGCAAAGAAATACTTAGTGTGGGTCTCACTCACAACCATGAATATCAGAGGACAGAATCTTCATTTCTTCGGGGCTTTTGACCAGCAAAGAAAACAATCAAAATCTTAGATTTCTAAGTGGCAGGCCACACTTTACCTTGGATGCTTCTAGCAAAACAACTATTTTTAGAAAACAAGACATTTGGGGGGAATGTCATGATGAAAGAATATTCAGATGAAAGGAAATGCTTTTTTATCTTCTCACTTAAAATACACGCTCATTGAAGAAAATCTGTCATATATTGTACAGACAAGCAGGGAAGAGGTACAATTACAGCTGTTAAAAGCTCTGGAGGCAGCTTCTGCTATACCTGCCTTCATTTACTTTTTCTTTTCCTCATGGTAGGAACAGGGTCCCACATCCTGACTCAGCAAAACTTTGAATCATGGGCTCTAAGTTGGCCTTTGGGGACCTTGAGTCACATCCCCCACGTGATGCAGGAATCTCCAATTTTATAGCATCGTGAGGAGGAAGAACATCCTCTTCCTGTGGCCACTTTGAAGAACACACGCAGTTTCCTTTGTTTCCAGTTCTCTGGTGATTCATGACAAACTTGATGCGTGAGCAAGAATTCTGTGGTTTCCCATGCAGTCGCGACCTTCATGTCTCCAGAGACCAGGAAGCTCTGATAAAAAAATCTCATTTAGGGAAAGCAACCTGGCAGGTGCTTATGACCAGTCTCAGGTTTGTCTTTTTTTTAACTGAGTAAAGTGTTTTTGTATTTATTTGTACCCAACTTATGCCAGCACAGAGATTGGGGAGGGGGCTTTTAAAGGCATATGCAAATAGGATAAGAATAAATATACCCAAAAGCTGAGGCAGAAGCAAAATGGGTAAGAGAAAGGAAATAAAAGGGTAAGGTTGGTACAAAGATTGCACTCCTGGAAGGTCTTGTCCAATAGCTGGAGGGAGGCTATAAATTGGTTCTGAGCTTCCAAACTGCCAAGACTGAGAAGCAAGCACAATGGGCCATCAAAATCGGTGTTTGTAAGTCCCCCTCACATGCACACGACACAAGCACGCACGCAAGCACGTGCGCACCATGTGTCCTGGCTTTCCTGCCTTTTGACTGCTGATGGAGAGTCTTCCTAGGGACTGCTGCTGAGTCTGCCTGTGCCCTTCTGCCTTCTCTCCACACTCAGTTTGCTGCTCTAAAGGTGATGTGCTGGGAACACCTGTGACTGCCCCCTGGATGCTTCCTTCTAGTCGGAATGAGCTGGAAGACCTGCTGGAGCAGCCCTCCATTGATGATGCTAAGGAGGACAAGGGCGCCAGCTTTCTTGCTCCTCTGTTGGATAATTCTGAGTTGTGTGCTACACTGACTTGCAGAGGTCCTGATTGATATCAATGTGTTATCATTGGCTCGATAACACACTTGGACTGGGTGCCTCCCCTCCCTGTCCCACTTCCCCTCTGCCCTACTGAGGTTCCTCAGACTATCTGCCAAATGGACTCCTTGCAGTCGGGCGTTAGCTCAGGGTCTGTGTCTGGGGGACCCAAACCAAGGTAGGGACACCATCGGATCTAGTGAAATGCAGTCAACTTAATGATGACTGTCATGTGCTGCCTCTTACAAGGACCTCCAACACAGTCAAGGGCAGTCCTGCACGATCAATGCCGATGGCCACCCACTTACTGTCCGGGGGAGGTCCGCTCGATAGAACCCACTTCCAGCATTGCTGGGCAAGGCTGAACCAAAAACTCTATGTGCCCACAGATTTCTAATCTCCTACAAGAGAAGGGTGGCCCATTGGTCCCCTCTGGTTCTAAGATTCCTTGATATAAAATATGCCACACCTACCTAAGTTTAAGTTTTTAGGGAGAAAAAAAAATCACAGCGCACCCTGCCAAAGTGTTTTTCAGAGACTCTCACTCTGTTCTGTAGAAGCCCTTGGGCTTGGAAGATAGGAGGGGCCCTGGAGGAGAGAAAAGTCAGTGCGCACAGCAGCTGTCACCCGTCTCCGTGTGATGACCAGGCAGGTAGGAAGGGCGTGGGGATGGAGGGAGCAAGACGCAGGGGGGCCCTCGAGGGAAGAGGGCAATTTATAAACCAAGAAAGGAAGCAGCGGGGTCTTCTGGAGGCAAAGCGGGTCAATTATAACCAACAAACGTTGGCTTCAGGGTAGGAAGGCATTATTGGGCAAAATGGTTTGACAGATCAGGTCGGTATTACAGAATCTCAGTGCGCTGGGGAACAAAGAGAAATCCCGGCTGTAGCCTTTAACCAGTTCCGTTCAGCAGGTTACTAACCTGTTGAGCCCAGCTTTCTCATCCAAAAATGGGATAACGATCCCTATCACAGAGGGTTTTGCTGGGGATTAAATGGGGTGAACGGCTGAGCACCAAGTTGATGCTCAGTAAATACTGATGTCGCAATCTGTTGACTGATCCGGAATTAAGGAAATCCATGGACATCTCTGATGACAAGCCTCTCAACATTTAAAAAGCGGGTATTTTTACTCATAGCTATTTCAAAACTCGTTTGCATTTTTATTTGATTACACTCCGTAAAGAGAAAACACACACAACATTCAAACCACGCACTGTTACGGAAGAACAAAACAATGCCCGAAGCGTTCCTGACTCCGCTATTGAATTTCAGCAAAAAAATTCTCACACAAAACTAAATGAAATGCTTTGCTCGTGCCTGTTAAGTACTGGCTGTGGCCTTATCAAGCTAGTCGTCTCCCTGCACCTCAGATTTCCCATAACTAACAGCATGGGGCACGGGGCCAGACGCACTTGACGAGCCTGCTCACGTCTTGGGTCTGTTTTAATTCTAGGACCCCCTGGGAAAGCAGAGAACGGAGTTCTTTATGTGGCCACAGAGTTACTTCCGTCTGTCATCATCACACTTGTGTCTTGAGCACCTCAGAGCCTGGCTTAGAGCATCTAAACCTTAATGAGTCCTTTGCTTTTCTTCCCCTGTCAATAAATTACAGGGTGATGTTTTTCCTCTTGTTACCATTCCCTGTGATTTATGTCCTGTGGTCTCAGAGGTTCATTTAGGGCCCAGGGAAATCTGCCTCTTCCGTCCTCAAATTCAATGTCGGTTGGCCATTAATGTTACAAGAGAGTCTCTGGAACTGAGACCAGAGACATAAGGTCTCTCCTGTCACTTCCAACACATCCTTCAAGGCTCAGCTCAGACTTTGCTGCTCTGAAGCTCTGACATATTAATGTCTCTTACTTCTCTAAGTCATTTCAACTAACAGGCTCCCTGTACTCCATGTAATTAGTGCCTTATTATATACTCTGCTAGGTTCTAATTGCCTGCATCATATAATTGAGCAGTGGGTTGCACGGGGGAAGACTCTATTCACTGGCAAGTAGCCTAGTCTAACATGGGCTCTGGAATTGGACAGAAGGGGGTCCAAATCCTGGTTCCGTGAATAGGACTGTGTGACCTGGGCCATATAACGTGGGCATATCTGCCATGCACATATAATGGACATTTGTGACTTTTACCTGCCGAGTACTCCTTTTTCTGGAAACAACCAACCTGTCATCACTGTGTGATTCAGGCAGGCTGAAACAAGTCACTCAGTTCCAGGGGTGGGTGGGGGCCCAGGACTTGAGCTGGCCAATCACATATGTGTCCCCTTAGCTACAGTGATTGGCTCAGGAACGAGCACATGACCTGGCCCAGCCCAGTGAGAGTTAGCACTAGGATTGTGCTGGAATCACTGCCACAACCCTTTGATTCAAGATTTTAAAAGCCAAAAAGCTTAAAAACCGAAGGCTTTTTTTTTTTTTTTCCCCTCGGGTAAGTTCGGTATTCAAGCTTCTTTGGTAGCAAAACGTGACTTAACTGATGTGATATTATTAATAATAGTCTTTAATTAATCCCACTTAGTGTGAATATCCAACTTTTTGTTCTGGGTATGTATATGTATTTGACTAGAACCCTGCCGGGGGTGTTATGTAATACACAATATATGTATCATATTATCCTTCTAATATAAAAAAAATGACCACATCATGAAACACATCTGGGCCCCAAGAGCTTGAGATAACTTGCAAAGATTTCCTGCCTTTGCACTCACTGCTGTTTCTACCTGGAAGTTTCAGCACCCCTTCCTCATCTTCCTCAACTGACAAATTCTTCGTTATTCCGTATGCCCCAAACTAAATGTCCTCTACCCTGTGAAGCAGTCCCTGACTTTCCTCAGGATAACTGGCCATGTTTTCATCTGGGTTCCAATGGTGCTCAAGCCACACACATTACACCATAGCAGAGTTCATGCCACATTATGGGCTCTGTCTGTGCACCTCTGCCCCCCCACCCCCTGGGCTCCTGGGAGTGGGGACAAATCTTCACGTCGTCAGTTTCAGATACAATGCCCAACATAAGCCTAGGGCGGTGGGGGGTCTCACCTCTACAACTTCCTAAAGAGAGGGGAGAAATGCCACAGGATTGTTGGAAGTACACTAATCCAGTTCTGTACGTTGCGACACAGATGTTTCAGTTCTAATCAATTTTGTGATGCTGCAAACCCCTATTTGCCATCGTTATAGAAACGTAAAATAAAGAAAAACTCACTCACTTTAGAATCGGCTGATGGGCATGTTAACCAACACGAGTGACAGACAGGGCTCCCCGCTGCCCCCATCACTAACGAGTCAGGGTCGCCTGGACGTGCAAGTCAAGCTAACCCTCTGGGGACTGGTGCACGGCTGTAGTACACATTTGCCAAGTGGGATGAAGAGTTCACCCTCCGACTGGATCCATTTACAGGAGACAGGAGCCATGACCGGGAAGAAGGAGCTCCTGGCTGGATAGGAAGGACACATCCTTCTCTGCGGCTGGACAAAGCCGTCTCTATTGAGGGTACTGACAGCTATACTACAAAACATGGAAATCGGAGGCCATGTAGTACTTACTTTAACCCAATAAAAATATGTGGACTTTTTTTGTGTGTGTCTTTCTACTTCAGTGTGCTTTCTTTCTCAGGAATAAAAGCCAAAATAATTAAGCGCTATTTGGCTTAACCATTATGGTGTGTATCCGGCTTTAAGCCTTGGCTTAGGATTCTGTTAATCATCAACATGCTTCATGATTAGAGGGCTCCCTTCATCCAACAATCCCAACTGCTTACTCATAGTCCTTAGATGTTTTCAGTGGCATTTGGGATTTCGTTTCCCTTTGAATGGGTTTTCCAGAGCATTTAGAAACATGGTTCCAAAGGAGCTGCCTCGGGGATCCTCACTGGGTCTTCACCACCTGCGCCTCGCGGGGGAGATTCCTGGAGTGGTTTCACTAGTGGGTCCCCTGGCAAGACTCTGCTGCACCTCTCGTCTCTGAAGGGTGTCCTCATCAGTCTTGACACAGCTTTTCTGCTCCAGTCTGACACGAAGGCTCAATAAACGTGTGCCACACTTGCATGCACCTGGTGTTCAGTGCCATGCCCCACAGGACAAAGCAGGATGTAGGAATTGTTTCCCTGACTCGGGGTGCTTACAGGCTCCCTGGGAGACCATATGTTCATGCGGGAAACTCTTACTAGAGCAAGCGAGATCAAACTGGATCCAAGGCTTGATGTTATAGAATGTGCCAAAGCAGACGTGGCTCCAGGACCAGAGATGGTGTGCAAGGGTGTCCTGGAAGAGGTGGGATCGAAATGGGCAGCGAGATGTGATGAAACTGACGCAGCCCCACATCCAGGCCCTGTATTCCTGCTCCATTTCCGGGGGCAGGAATGCTAGAGCGTGAGGTCAGAATCTTCGTCTGATCGGCCCACTCACTGATACACGCCAACCACTTACAACAGTGCCTGGCACACAGTAGGCTCTCCGTGAGTGAAGTGTTGATGAATGCAGTGGAGGCCTGGGGTCCCCTCTCTTCCCCTACCTCCCTACCACCTTCCCACAGACTCAGATGATGTACAAATCTAACCATCACTACAGGGTCAGCATACTTGGGGAACAAACTGTATACAGCTGAGGTCTCTTACAAATAGCTCTGAACACATTCAATATATCTGGTTTAACTGTTGCTGCCATAAAGACTGAAAGCCACAACCACTGTCTTTCAAGTTACCCCCAAGACCTCACTCGCCCAAGCTCCCAGATGCGATGAGGCCCAGCATGCTGCTGTTGCTTCTAGACCATTTGCCCTCCAGCTCTGGGCTGAGCGACTGTGTGGTCTTGAGCAAGCCACATAACCTCTAGAAGGTTCATTTTCCTTCTTTGTGAAATTAGTGGGTTGGACTACATTATCTCTAAGGTTCCTTCCCAAATAATGATTCAAGAGACTGGAATTTGGTATTTAACACCACTTTTTGGCTCTCGGGAAGACAGATTGTTTTTTATTTGAGCCCCAGACCCACCCTTCTGCTGAGAAAACCACAGTGACCTCCTGGCCCCCTCCTTCACCAACTGGGAAGGTGTGGCCAGCTTGCTCCAGCTTTAGGTATTTGTCTTTGCTCCTTCTCCTTTCTCAACTGCCCATCCCCATCTTCCCATTGTCAAGCACCCTACATCTTTTCTTCTCCTTCCTCTTCCCGAGGCCTTGACTCCTTAAGATCTGGTGAAAGAATCTGGGGCCATTTTGGATCCTCGACTGTAAACCTCCCCTCTGTAGGATCTCCTGCTTCTCTTCATTTTCGTGCACAATCCCCCAACTCCATTTTCGCCCCCTCTCATCCTCTCCATGTTCTGCTTGAGTGTGACAAATACCTCCTCGTGGCCTCACATCATTCTTCTGTGGCCTCAATGAAGAACCCTTCTCCACTAGGTTTGAGAGATCAGAAGTTTTTATGACAAGGACAGCTGCTATGCATTGGGCCTCGGCCATGCACCAAGAACTTTCTGGAAATCACCTCCTTGATCATCATTAAAATTCTATGATGTTGACATATTCCTCAACATTTGAAAGATGAAAAAATGAGGGCACCTGGGTGGCTCAGTCAGTTAAGTGTCTGCCTTCAGCTCAGGTCATGGTCCTGGGGTCCTGAGATCGAGCCCCACATTGGACTCCCTGCTCAGCGGTGAGTCTGCTTCTCCCTCTCCCTCTGCCCCTCCCCCTGCTTGTGCTCTCTCTCTCTCTGTGTCAAATAAATAAATAAAATCTTAAAAAAAAAAATGATGCTTAGGGAAGTCAGCCTGCCCAAGTGAGTACATGCAGGACCAGAGATTTAACCTCAGGCCTGTGTGTCTCCAAGCCCATGCGTGGGTCTTCTCATACTCTGCTAAAGACATTAACCCTGTTTAGGGGTTTGTGATACGCATTTGCAATTTAGTGGTCACTTTTAGATTCAGAGAATTTTTAAAGTTGGAACATATTTAAGAAATCATTTAGTTTTAGTGACTTCTAATAGAACCTAAGAAATACAAGAACATACCCACACAGAAGGAAGGAATGATACAATTACATGGAAGAATGCACGCATATTATATACATCTATAATAAAAATGTAAGTATATCTTTACAAGCTTCCATGGAACATTTACAAAAATTTGTATATTTGGTGACAAAGAAAACCTTGAGCCTTTTTCTATGGCTAAAATTGTCTTGTGTACAGTATATCCCCGAGCTGCATTATCTTCCACTACACAAACGTGATGTTCTAGCCAAAAGAAAAACAAAATTATTTGCCCCTCAGGCTAAATATGCCCTTATCTTTCCCAACTGAATAACCTTTCTTTACTCATACTGTGTTTGAGACTTGAGATGCCTTGCTCCATTATCTGTCTATGGAACTCCTAAACATTTTTCAATCCCATCTTGAATGTTATTTTCTCCATGTGTCTGTTCCTGATCTTCACAATGTGATGTGTTTATTAGAGTAATTTATATCTTAGCTTTAACTAACCTACTTGTTGGTGTCCACATTTAGAGGACATATGCGGGGTGGCGGGTCTCACCTCTTCATACCACCGCACTTAGCACAAACCTTACACGCAAAATAGCCCTCAATATACCGTTTTCAATTTATTTGAGAGTTGTGTATTTTGCCTTGGTGCAAAGTAGAAGTTAAAAAAATGGTAGATGGGCAGATTTTAGTGCATTTTAATACAAAGCACTTGGTCTTTTACATCAATTACTCATTCTGTTCCTTAAATATGCCTGGGTTGAAATTTTCGGATTCTTTCTGTCAGTTCATATTAACTTTCTAAGCTAAAGTAAATAAATTTATGAATATGCTGAATCAGGAAATATGGGTTTTTTTAAGTAAAAAAATATTTTTAGAGGAGAAGTGCCTAATTGAGTACGCATGCCAACAACACATTGCAAGAAAATAGGAAAAGAAAACACCCGCTATAGCGTTCGTTTTGAGACTAAATAGATTTTTCCATTTATTTTGTGACTTTCTATTAGAGCACCCAATAATTTCTTGCAAGCAAATTTTCTCAAAAAGTGTCAAATAAAATTTTGTTTCAGCCTCTCATGACCTGCCAAGCACAATTAATCGCTTTTCTCTAATGTAGCTGAGCTGCTTAATCATATTAGCTACACAAAAAGAAAGGGAAGTTAAAGGAAGGTGCTAAGGTTATCCTTTGCATTTGTACAGATCTTAAGAGTTCTGCAAAGCACTTTGTTCACATTATCTTATTAATATTCCTCATATGCTATCAAGATGAATATTATTATCATCCCCATTTTATAGATGAAGAAATAGAAGTCTAGAAAGGTTATGTGCCCAACAGACATATGTTAGGAGAAAAAGGAAAAGGAAGGAAAGAAGAAAGGATAAAAATGTGTCTTACAAAGGGTAAAGATGGCAGACTGAGCAGACATTTGTTTTCTCTTTTTTTTCCAAAATGCCATTCAAATGGCAGAAAAGATCCACACATTACAACAACAACTATAAAACAAGAAAGCATACAATCAGCAGATAAATTCTTTGAGGAATTTCTGGATTTTAGAAAGCTTATGTTGGCAAGAGACCACTGAAGAAGAAATCACCAAAACAGACTATTACAGAGTTGGAAAAATTCTAAACTCTGAAACCATACAATGAGCAGGAGTCGCCATCAAGTCAGAGTGGTCATTAATGTCAAGGACAGGACTGCCTAAAGAACAGTGAGATGGGTCATGCCCCATCTCCCTCAGAGGCCAAGAGAGCAGTTGGTGGGAGATTCAACATGTCTGTCTCAAATACCGATAGATGAAGCAGGCAAATGTCAGGCAAAGATATAAAAGACTCAAACAACTTAATCTACAGCCTTGATTCAGTAGCTATATAAAAAGTTCCTATACCCAGTTATCAGGAATGAACATTTTTCTCAAGCTCACTTGGAATGTTGACAAAGACTGTCCACATACTAGGCCATAACACAAGTTTCAATAGATTTCAAAAAGTCAACCTTACAGATACCACATTCTCCCACTGCGATACAATCAAGTGAGAAATGAACTTGGGCCATACTTCTGAAAATATAATTAAAGAAAGCATGGGTCATAGAAAATATCATAATGACAATTTTCTAAACTACTTAAAGCCAAATAATAATAAAAATAATATATATCAAAACTTAAGGGATGCAACAGAAGTGATATTTCAAGAAAAAGTCACCATCCTTAATGTTCATATTTGAACAGATTAAAGGATGCAAATCAATGGGCTATACATAAATTTACAAAATTAATAAAGTTAAAGAAAAAAACAAGAAGACCAGATGAATCCTTCCAAAGAAAGAAGGAAAAAGAAGAGCAGAACCGAATGGGATAGAAAGCAAAGCTTCAATGCACAGGATTGACAAAGCCAAAAATTGGCTTTTTTCATAAAGACTAATAAAACTGACAGACTTCTGGAGAGAATGGTCAATGAAATGGAATGGGGAGAGAGCAAAGGATGTCCGTAGCAGCTCTAGACACACCTCTAGGTGCTACAGACAGTGGAAAGATAATCAGAGATTTAATATTAATCTATTTAATAAAAGCAGAAAAATATCAAAACCAAGTTGGATCTATCTCTGGAATGCAAGGATGGTTTAACATTATATTCTCTAGCTCTGAATTTTATCACACTAACAGAGTATAGAAGGAAAACCATATGGTTCCCCTCAATAGACAGAGATAAAGCATTATATAAAATTCAATACCTATTCATGATTAAGAAATAAATCGCTCAGCAGACCATAAATAGAAAAGGATTTATCAATGTGATAAAGTGTATCACCAAACACTTGCAGCTAACTTCATTTTTTTTGGTAGAGAGCAGCTTTCTTTTTTAATTTAAATTCACTTTACGCTAACTTAATTTTTAATGGCAAAGTGGTAGAAGCATTCCCTTTAAATCAGGAACAATATAACACTGCTTCTGAAGGTCCTCACCAGAGCAATAAGAATTGTTTGTTTTTTTTTTAAAGGGTTTAAGAATTGGAAAAAGGAAAAACTCAAAATGGTCATTATTCACAGATGATATATGATTATATACTTATAAATCATAAAAGTTCCTACAGATAATTGATTTAAATTAATAAGTGAGTTTAGCAAAATGGTTGGACATAAGATCATTTGTGTTTCTAAGCCAAAGCAAAGCAAAAAATTAATTTAAAAATATAAACATATTCTGGAAAACAGATTGGAAGTTCCTCAAAAAGTTAAAAGTAGAGCTACCCTATGACCCAGCAAATGGCACTACTAGGTATTTACCCAAAAGATACAAAACGTAGCGATCCGAAGGGGCACATACACCCTAATGTTTATCGCGCAATGTTCACAAAAGCCAAACTATGGAAAGAGCCCAGATGTCCACTGACAGATGAATGGATAAAGAAAATGTGGTGTGTGTGTATATATACATATACATATACATATACATATACATATACATATACATATACATTACTCAGCCATCAAAATGAAATCTATACATATACATATATATTACTCAGCCATCAAAATGAAATCTTGCTATCTGCAATGATGTGGATGGAATTAGAGGGTATCATGTTAAGTGAAATAAGCCAGTCAGAGAAAGACAAATACCATATGATTTCACTCCTATGTGGAATTTAAGAAACAGAACAGATGAACATAGGGGAAGGGAAGGAAAAGTAAAAAAAGATGAAATCAGAGAGGGAGACAAACCATAAGAGACTCTTAACTCTAGGAAACAAACTGAGGGTTGCTGGAGGGGAGAGGGTGAGGGGATGGGGTAACTCGGTGATGGGCATCAAGAAGGGCACGTGGTGTAATGCACACTGCGTGTTATATTCAACTGATGAGTCACTGAACTCTACCTCTGAAACTAATAATACACTGTATGTTAATTAATTGAATTTAAATAAAATAAAATAAATTTAATAAAAAGAAATATAATTTACCATATCAGATGATAACAAGATAGCTAGGAATACATCTAAAATTAAAGACGTGCAAGACCTTTATGTAGAAAATTGTACAATTTCCCTGAAAAACTTTAAAGAAAACCTAAATAAATGTTAAGCTTATAGTATATTCATGGATAGAATGGCTCAGTATTGGAATGCTAGTGCTCTCATATTGATTTATAGATTCAATACAATTCTGATGAAAATTCCTAAAGTATTTTTCTTTTTTTTTTCCTAAAGTATTTTTCAAAGGAAATTGATAAGTTCAAATTTCACAAAGAAGAGCAAATGTCTAAAAATAACTAACACACTCCCAAAGAATAAGTAGATTTCAATAAATGGTCCTGCAACAACTGATTACCAGTATGTGGAAGAAATGAAGTTGGGTCAGTTATTCACATTATTCAGACATTATTCATACAAAAAATCAGTTCTAAGTGTATCAGAAGCATAAATGTGAAAGGCAAAACTTCAATAATTTTATAAGTGAATAATATAGAATAATATCTCTATAAGCTTGGGATTGATAATTTTTTAAGGAAGACAGAGAAAGTGTTAATATAAAATAACTGTTAATTTCAAACACACTAAAACTGAGGACTTGTTTATCTTTAGATACTACAAAATTTTAAATTCAAGGGACAAACTGGAAAACACTACATGGAATAACAAAGGGTTCATAGTCAGAACATACGAAGTTCTACATCAGTAGGAAAAAGTGAAGAACCACGTCTACAATCAGGAAATGGACATGAACAGGTATCTCAGGGGAGAAGAGACATGGATGGTTTGTAAACATGTAAATATCACCCTAGAGCAATAGTTACGAATCAGAGAAATGTCAACTAACACACACTAGTAACATTGTTATACCGACAAAAATTAGTCTGATGATGTCAAATATTGACAAGGAGATAGATAACTGAGAACACTCGAACAAGGCTAGTGGGAGTGAAACCTGATATAACCATTTTAGAAATCAACTTAACACTATCTTGTGGAATTAAACAAACACATATTTTATGACCCACTAATCAAACTCCTAGGTATACTCCCTAAAGGAATCTTTGCACATACATGGGAATAGACATGTTCCAAATGGCTCACAGCAGCATTGTTTGTAACAGAAAACAAGCTGACCTAGAAAGAACTCAAATATCTATCAACAGGAGAAAAGACAGTTTATTACCAAGAATGCTGTGTAGCAGTAAAAATGAATGAATGTTATATGCATCCTTGTGTTGAATGAATAATCAAGTTGAAAAAAGGAAAACAAGATACTACATTTATATCACTCAAATGAAATAAAATCAAACAATATATTCTTAGAGATGCATATGTATATGATAAAATTATATATTTTTTAAAAAGACAAGGAAATGACAACCATCTTCTCTCTGGGAGAGAAGCGAGGAGGACAGACCTGGGCACTAGCATACAGTATTGGGCATATTTTATTTCTTTAGTTGGGTGGTAGCTTATAGGTGTTTGTTTTATTATTTTGTTTCATAACTCGCTTATATAATACATACATTTTCCTATATATAGCAAATATTACACTTTTTTCTTTTTTTAGAAATAGAAGAGAAGGTAAAACAGGTACTTAAAGACCACATCTTCCCCAAAGGGCCGACTTTATGACTGAGCTCAACAGACATTCAAGAAAAGGCTAATTTCTCTGTTACTTAAACTGTCTCAAGGCACACTAAAAGATGAGAAACTTTTGAATTTATTTTATAAAACTAGCAAAACTCTTGTCTAGCACAATAAAGGAGAGCCATGAACAAATAGTACTCACTTAAAAACCCCCAAATTCAAAATAAAATATTCACAAATCAAATAGTGAATTTAATGAATAAATCAACATGACTAAGATAGTAGTTCCAAGAATGCAAAGAGAGTCCAACATTAAGAAATGTACTAATATAATTCACTTTTTACATAGATTAAAGGAGAACACCACATCAGCATTTTGTGAAGGCAAACAACGTTTGCTCAAATTGAACAACATTCCTGATAAAACTTAGAAAGGAAATTGTCACTGGATAAAACTGATCTACCTAAAACATCTGGCAGGGTCACACTCAGTGATGACAAAGTAGAAGCTTTCCCATTTACGTCTGGAAGATGAGAATGTTCACTTTCTTTGCTCTGATTTAACACTGTGTACTGGAAGTCCCAGCAATTGCAAGAAGACAAGAAATAGAAACAAGAAGTACCAGGTATCAGAAAAGAAGCAGCAGAATTGTTATTATTTGCAAGTCGTAGGCCTATACACACAGAGGCATGTACATGTAGGCATATACATGCAGGCGTATGTAGGCTTATACACACATGCATGTGTAGGCATATACACACATGTGCATGTAGTCATATACATGCATGAGTATATAGGCATATACTCACATGCATATATAGGCATGTACACACAGGTGTATGTAGACATATACACACATGCGTGTGTAGGCACATACACACATATACTTGTAGACACACATGCACATATGCACACACCCTTGTGCTTAAAAATGTGTAGGAATGGTTCCAGAAGAACAAATGCCAAATTGTTAACAATGGTTTCATATGGGGAGGGAGGAAGGATTGGGAAGGGAGTGAGGGTAAAGAGGAACCTTTAACTTTTTATTCTTTGCATTTCTTGAATTTGTTTCTGTAACAACAATAGCTTTCCTAATTTAGAAGAAAAATTCAAAATGTCAAAAGTCACATGCCTGGATATGGTAGACCCAAGGCTCAAACTCAGGTCTTGCATTATCGAGTTAGTTCCACATAGTCGGTTTTTCGTGTAGACATCAGAAAGCAAAAGAAAGGTCGAGCCACTGAGAATTGTGCCAAAGAATCGGTCATTAAGGGCACTGTATTGATCCTTCATTTCTACTTGCCACAAATAAACTAAATAGACTAAAATCTATTAGTAAAAAAACAAAACAAAAAAACTAAATAATTAAAATCATGGCTTGCTTAAGGGCATCACTGCTTACAAAGCAACTCTACATTCATTATTTAATTTATTTTAATCCTTAAACAACAATTTAAGTAACGTATGACCATGAAAATGTCCCACAGTAGTAACCTAAATGGCATGTCATAAAAGATAAAATTAATCTTAAGACTGCAGATATGTAATTTCTGGAACTCTCAAAAGCACAGAGAAAAACCCCAACCCTAGGGATCCAGGGACAACCTTCTCCTGCCACATCCCCTCACAACGCATGCTTCTGTAATCTGAACCAAGCATTGTTTCCAGAATATGTCATGTTCTTTCTTATTTCTGGGGCTCTGTGGATGTTTTCCCTCTGCCTGGAATGTCCTCCCTCCCTCTTTTTCCACTTAAAATGCCTACCCATCTGTGAAGAAAAGAGTTAACACAGCAGACCTGAGCGCTCGCCTTTAAAAAGATCTGCTAACGAGGTTGGCCACTGAGTGGTGTCTGGGAATGGATTCGGGGAGGGTTCCCACCATTCCCAGAGCTGGTAAAAGTGGCTCACTGTGCTTACACCGTACTAACAATAGGTCTATGCTGAACACCCTGCTTACTTTCTGGAGATCTGTCCTGTTGGTACACAGCAGGCAGAGGGTACCTATGTGGCCAGCCCCCCATAAAAACTGCAGGTGCTGAGTCTCTAACAAGCATCCCTGGTTGACAACATTTCACACATGTTGTCACAATTCATCACTAGGGGAATCAGGTGTGCCCCGCATGACGCCACTGGGAGAGGACCCTTGGAATGTTGTGCCCGGTTTCTCCCAGATTTCATCCATGCACCTTGCTCTGGAGCCTTTCCCTATAATTATTCACAGCTGTGAGTGCAACTATACGTCGAGTTATTGAATCCCTGTGCATCACTGAACCTGGGGATGTCTCGAAGACCCCAATACACAACCCTTCAAGCCTCAGTTCAAATATGACATTATTCATGGGGTTTCTCTTCACTTCGTTAGGCAGATTTCATTGCTTCTTTGCCCCTCCGCCTCTGCTCTTCCAATTAAAGAGAATTTTGTATTGCACGATCATTAACTGTTTGCCCTCTGTGCCCGTTTTCAAGCGTAAGTGCATCAAAGACAAAGACCTTCTCTTTTCACCTTCCTTTCCTGAGCATCTAGCTGGCGCACCCTGGCCGCATCTGCAACAGTAACCATAGTAATCTCCAGTAAGTGCTGTTTACCATGTCTAACACACCAAGCCAAGAGCTCTACACACACTATCACATTCGATCCTTCCAACCACCTCTTACAGTAGCTACTATTACTATCCTCATTGTAAAAATAAAACACAGAGGGGTTACATCACAGATTATAGGCACTACTACTAAGTGATTTTTTTAGATTGTGTACATTATTATTATTATTATTACCAGCTAAGACAGGCTTACTGTACACAATTCGAGAGGTACACAGGCGTATGGTGCAATGGAAGTCTCTCAGCTGCGCTCCACCCCCATGCACCCCCTCTCTTCCCCTTTCCTGGATATCCTTCCAGGGAGGGGATGGACAAATATGTTCATTCATTCTACACAAAGAGTAGCATTTTATACATGTTGTACTGCAACTTTGTTCTTCTCACCTCACAACATATACTGGTGTTCATTTCCTACCTGTACATACAGAACCACATCGTTCTTTTTGAACACCGGCCTAGTGTCCCTGATCAAGGGACATTCAGGTTTTTGCAACAAACTAATTCTGAAAAATGGTTCAGAGAGCAATGTGCACATTTGGAATAGATTCATATGATAAAGTATTAGAAATTGAGACGTTGGGTCAAAGAGCTCTTTATATTTATTTTTAAAGTAAAAAAATTGATCTTTTTTTAAAAGATTTTATTTATTTATTTGAGAGAGAGAGAGATAGAGCATGAATGGGGAGGAGAGGGAGAAGAAGGCTCCCCACAAATAGGTAGCCCAATATGGGGCTCAATCCCAAGACCCTGGGACCAAGACTTGAGCCGAACCGAGCCACCCAGGTGCCCCCCCAAAATTGATGTTTTTAAAAAGTTCTTATTTAAATTCCGGTCAGTTAACATATAGTGCAATATTAGTTTCAGGGGTACGATATAGTGATTCCACACTTCCGTACAACACGGGTGCTTGTTGCAACAAAAATTGAGATCTTACATACCGTAAAATTTGCTTTTTGAGAAGGTACAATTCCGTGTTTTAGTAGTTACAAGATTGTGTGACCATCACCACAAAAAAAAACACCTCTGTGCCCTTTACGTTGATTTTTAATTTTGAATGTTGATAGCTTTTGCCAAATTGCATCATCAAAATTAACATAAACATCTTTTTGACCCACGTCTAGAACTGTTTTGATTTCCAAGTTGCCTCTCCCTCCCCCTCCTCACACATAACAGTATCTCATTGGTCTTATCTGAGGAGGTAAGTCCAAGTTCAGGAAAGAAAACGCACACTTCCACTCCCACAGCAAACAAACAGGACCCCGGCGTGTCGCACCCTGGCAAACGCACCACAAGTCCAGCCTGCCTTTATGGTGTTTTACATTCTTCGGGGGACGCGTGCAATCTCTACAAGTGAACGCTGCTGCGCTCCTAATTTTGACAAGGCCAAAAGCTTTCCAGCGACCTCAATGTTCTTACGAGGTCATGAAAACAGAATGCTCCTGCAACCGGAAAATCAAGGAAGGAACAGTCCTTCCCCGTGTTTGTTCTCAAACCCAGGCACCTGCACCATACCAGGTGGTTTGTCCTCAGTTCACAGTTACCGGGGCCAACACTGTCAGCAACAGGACGCCAAATGAGGCTTGCTTGGAATAACACACCCTCCTCCCACCACCTGCCAGCCCCTACTTATCTGGAAGGACTTCACACCCTAGAAAATGGACCCTGAGCTTCTACCCAGAGTTCACTGCCTGGCTTCCAGCCCCACGCTGAGCCACAGGCAGCTAAGCAACACTAGGTGGGCAACCTTCTCTGCCCTTTTTTTCTTTTTCCTTGTGTGTTTTTATGAACCTCCAAAGGGAAGATAATTAAAACCTGCAAGAAAACCGGCTGGCAGCGAGAAAGAAAACCTTGGTGACTTGGGGACGCCGCCACATGTTTATGGGTGAGTCTTGTAAGTAACAGGGCTATAAAAAGAGGCTCTTATAAATAAATGCCACATTCTTCAAAGCTCTATATAAACGACATTCTTTTTAAGGAGGGAGGGGGAGCTACTGGCATACTCAAGTTCCTTCCTCATCATTTCATTTCCAGCAAAGGGGAAAGGAATCCTAATTGTACAATTTCCTAGGAGCATGGTAGTTACAAAGCCAAGGCCCTGTGGTGACGTGTGCAGGAGCGCACGCCTGCGCACACGCGCGCTCAGACGCAGGAAAACAGAAAAGAGGACAAGGCACACAAGGGTCTGTATTTAGTGAGTCAGGACAGAACAAAGGAGCAGAAGAGCAGGCATCTCATCACCTCCGATGGGGTTTTCTGGCTGTTAAGCACTCACACTTGAACTCCAGAGACAGAAGTTGTGCCTTCCTCTCCCAAGGGCTGAGTGTGGGCAGCACAGCATCAAGATTTGGGGGAGCCAGTGTCATCCCCTTTCATTTTTCATCTGCTTTGCTGGCTGTAAAGAGAAACAGGGCCGCCCGCCTCTCTGCATGTGACACAAGGCTTGAGGCGCACGCATTCCAGAGCGGCCTTCCCCGGGAGCCAGCTGTGTGCAGGTAACTGAAGTCTGCCTTTAGCCTTGCTGTTAATAAGAGTAATTGGCACGCCACCGAGGGGCTGCCGGAGCGCTGTGATTTGCTCTGCATGGGGGTCTCCCCAACCATATGCACAGGCAGCGGTGATAGAAATATTTTCCATATGAGCTCTCCTCTCACATGCTTAAGTGCTCCAGGCTGAGTTAGGCCGGCCCATTTGTCATTTACTCTACACAGTAAAAAATCAACAGGGAAGTTGCAAACCCCGGCTACAACTAGAGGGCAATGGTCTGCTTTCAGCCTTCCAGCATCGCAAACCCATTCAGTTCCTCCAGCTCCCATTCAAGCCCTAGACCCCCACCCCCTCCACCCCAGGCCCAGAGAATATCTGCAGAGCAGAGGACACAGCAAACTAATAGGCTAAAAGCCTGAAACAAATGACCCGTTGCTGCATGCCTCTGAGCCACATGTCCATTTTGAACCCACCGCTAGCCCTGCAGCCTGGCTTTGGGACTGCTCTTGCTTCCACTCACATAGAAGGGAAAGTCATTACATGAAGCTTTCAGAGCCTGACCCGTCCTGACAATGCTAACAAAAGGCAAAGCTGGGATGTGGCCCCTGGCCTTTTTAGGAGATAGACTTTTCACTTAGCTATTCAGGAGGAAGATGGATTTCGGTAAGAGACTGTCCTTCCATTCATTACTTGGGCATCAGTCTTTGAGATATTTCATCAGAATAAGGAGTAAAAGGAGAGGATGAGGCAAATTTGTTGCAGCCTTATTTGGAGGTGAGGGTGGCTGCACCTAAGTCCTTCCCTCTCTGGGCCACAGCGCCATCCCCCCCCCCATCTCTTTGCCTGCATCAAGAACTGGCTCCCAGAGCATCTATGGTGTTCAGAAATGTATCCAGCAAACTTATGAGCTAAACCCGTAAGAATAAATCATCCTCGCGGGCCTTAAACATGCCTTCCTGCCTTAGTAGCTCTGGGCATATTCCTAGCCCTGTCATGTATCACTATCCTGCTGCAAACGTATGATCTAAAGTTAAACACAGATTTTTCCAAGCACATCAAAGCAAAAGGGAGGCCAATGTGATGCAAAAGCAGTAAAGAAAAGCATTTCCTCTAGCATGCATATCCTTTCTGCAACACTGGAGAAAATTCTCAAAAGGTAACGGTCCCTATAGGAATCTGACGTGCACATTTTTTTTTTCTGCAACGGCAGGAGAAATGTGCACCCTCCAGGCATCTGTCACCAAGGCCATGCCAACTCCCCAGTGTGGCAACTGTACAGACCACCTCCGAATGAGATTTTAGAAATGACGGGCTTCTTCAAGAAGAATAGAAGTCTTTCCGTAAGAAAAGGCAAAGCATGCCTGAAAACACAATATAAAGCATTACTCTTTGCACACCATAAAAAACCCGTTACCTGATCCCTCTTGGTAGATAGAAAAAGAAATATAGTGCTGACAAAAATACAACTTCTGACAAGATATTTTATTTGGCTTACCTCTCCCCCAGGTCTTGCTAACACTGCTGTTTGAACGTGGAGCAATGTTAATATCAGGTAGCTGACAAACATTATTACCCAAAGTTAGAACTACCCTAGAGGAGAACTCCGTCTGCCAAGTACTAACAGCTAGCAGATGCACTTGTGTCTCGGGATTCCAGCTCTGGAGTTCCGCTAGGCACCGCGCTGGTTCCCTCTGCTCTCCCTCACTGTACTACCCGCAGCTCCGAGCTCAGCCTCTGCTCTGAAGAAAACTGGTAAGCTGATCTCTTCATGTAATAACTTCTCCCGGCTGGGGGAGGGGACAGGAGCCAGCTGGGAGCTGGGGGGCTGCCTTGAACAGAAAGCAGAAAGGGGAGGGACAGAAATCAATGTGGAGTTCTGCATCTGGTCTCATTCATGAAAAGGGCTCCAAGGTAAGCGCTCTGCGTGCAGGGGGAAGATCCCTGCTTCATCAGGAAGGCAGTGAACTGCAGCGGGATGAGCTCCAGGCTGGGAGCTGGGAGACCTGGGAGACCTGGGAGACCTGAGGCCTTCCTAGTCCAGAATCTGGCGCTGACAAGCTGTCTGCCAGGGTACGCTGCCAACCCATTCTGGGCCTCAGTTGGGTTTCTCACTGGTACGGTCAAGGGCTGGGTAAATGACCTCTGAGTTCCCTTCCAGTTCTGACTTGAAGGCTGTAGAAATCTGGGCAAAGGCTGCGTTATTAAGGGCAGCCTCGAAGGGGAAAGAAGTCACAAGGGTGCTGTGTGTTTATGCACTGACCATACAGGCATGAATGGATGGGGACCAAAGATGCCACTCTATCCCCCTCTTGCTACCTCCATGGGTCACTGTGCCTAACCAAGAGCTTGAGGAATTCTTGCAGATGATGTAAAAATAAATGATAAGGTGGGAGCAAGTGAAACCTGGGTGCTAGATGGCGCTGGCACAGTGTACTGGAAAGCAGGATGGTTTTCAAGAAATAACTGGGTATAATCAGTTGACCATCAACGTGGGGCTTGGGGACACAGGGAACAGGCTGGGGAGTGGGTCTTGCAAAAGCCTACAGTCCCCCTGAGATGCACCCTAAGTGGCCACCTCTTATTATGAAATAGAAGGGCCCACTGTCTAAAATAGGTAGAGAACCCACCAAGTATTAGCTTCGGCTTAGGATGGGCTCAAGAAAGCATTCTGAGGCCAAAGAGAGGATGCCTGCGTGGCGCAGGGGAACAGCCTGGGCCCTGGAACCAGGGAGACGTTGGTTCAAAGCCCAGGTCTACCACTCACTCCCTGTGGGTCTATGGAAGAGTATTTAACTCCAGTGAGCCCCGGCTGCCCCACCTGTGAAATGGGGAAGGGCCATCTGATGGTTTTGATGACCGTCAATGAGGTCACCAAGGCACAAAACCTGGCATAGTTCTGGACACACAGTAAGTGCCGAAGATATCAGCTTTCTCTCTGATCTGAAATAAACGTCGACACGCCACCCCAGAAACGAAATTCATCAATACTTGAAAAGCCTCAGATTGTGAGCATTTTTCTTGCCTTAATTAGGAAACTTTAAACCAACTGTAGTTTGTAACCATCTCAAAATGTTTATTATCACCAGTCACATGACACTTTACTAGCAGACTGTTTTTTGGGGAGGGTTGGGTGAAGGGACTTAGAATCCCTTTTTCCAAGGCTAGAAGAGACAGCAAGCATGCTGGAGATAATATCTCCAGTGAGAGAAAGGAAGGATGGAGTTTCTTCTCTTCCCCTCCTCCTCTTCAACCTCTTGCTTGTTCGTTATTATTAGTACTGGTTAGCCTTGGGTCTGCCCTGCTAGCTGGCTGGAGGGGCACTGTCATCTACTCAACAACTTCCCCAGAAATGCAGGCATTGTTTAAGAAAGCCAATGTTCTCGAAAGACCAGGGGGTCTTGTCTGGTCCAGGGTTTGGGAAACTTTCTGTACAGGGTCATCAAGTAAATATTTTTGGCCTTGCAGACCATATGGTTTCTGGGGCTACTATTCAACGCTGCCATTGTTGCATACCACCAACCAGAGACAAAATATACACTAAAGGGTGGGTCTGTGTTCCAAAAACACTTTATTTACAGAAAGAGGCAGCAGGCCAGATTTGGCCGTAAGTTTGCCAGCCCCGGTATAGACAACTTCCCAATCGTCCTTCAACCCACTGCAGTCCAACTGTTGACCTCTGCTCTACTATGGACTCTTGGAAATGTCTCTGATGACCCCTGTGTCATAAAACGCAGAGGCTAATTTGTAGGGCTTATCTTATTTGACTTCTCTGAAGCATTAACCATATCCTCGATTTTTTAATATTATGGTAAAATATGCATACCATAAAATGTTACCACTTTAAACATTTTTACTTGTACAATTCAGTGGCATTAAGTACATCCACAGCGTTGTGCAACCATCACCACCACCCATTTCCAGAACTTTTTCATCATCTCAAGCAGAAACTCTGCATTCATTAAGCAATAACTCCCTGATTCTCCCCTCCCCGAAACTCCTGGTAATCTCTATGCGACTTTCTATCTCTGTGAATTTGCCTCCTCTAGGTTCCTCATTGAAAGCATCTATCCTTTTGTGTCTGACTTATTTCACTTAGCATGACATTTTCAAGGTTCATCCGTGTCATAGCATGTATCAGTACTTCATTCTCTTTAAGGCTGAGTAATATTCCCTTTTATGTATAGACCACATTTTCTTTATCCATTCCTTTGATGGACACATGGACTGTTTCCACCTTTTGGCTCTTGTGAATAGTGTTCCTATGAACATGAGTGTGCAAGTCCCTGGTTGAGTCCCTGCTTCCGTTCTTTGGGGCACATACCAAGAAGAGGAACTGCTGTATCATATGGTAATTCTATGTTTGACTTTTTGAGGAACACCCAGCCGTTTCCCACAGTGGCCATATCATGTTATATTTGCACCAGCAATGTGTGAAGGTTCCAATTTCTCCATATCCTTTCTCATGCTTATTATTTTCCATTTTTTTGATAATAGCCATCTTCAGGGGTGCCTTTCTGAACCACTCTCTTCCCTTAGCTTCCAGACCACCACTCTCTAATTTTCCCTTACCTACAATTAGCCAACATTCTTTGGACACTGAAAGCCCAGCATTATTCTAGGAACTTTCCATAGAGTGTCTCACATAATCCTGACAACAGCCTTACTAGATTAAATAGCTTGACCCATGTCACACAACAGGCAGGTGGCAGAGCCAATATTCTGGCCATGGCAGCCTGCTTCTAGGACCTAGCTCTCAAGGACTACGTGGAGCTGTCACCACTTTCTCTGGACACGCTCCAGTCCCCTTACTACCTCCTGGGCCTATCCCCTAAATGGTTGTGTTCTACACCCTCGCTTCTCTATCCCCTCTCCCTGGGTCATGTCACCCTCTCACTGGCCTCAACCACTCTTTATATGCCAATGGCTCTCCACAGCAGTCTACAGCCAGCTCTCCCCGCTGACCTGCCAGCCCATGTATCCAGCTGTCTAATGCATACTTGGATCTCTCAAATGTACCCCGAACTCAACAGGTCCAAGACTGAACTGCTTCCCTGACCCGTGTTCTTCCTGCTATCTCCATCTCAGTGAATGACAACATCACCCATCTAATTCCCAGAGGTGGAAAACTGGGTGTTATCTTGAGCCCCCCTACTGCCTCACTTGCTTGTTTAAACCATCACCTTGTCTGATTGAGTTTTCTTCTAGAGATCTCTCCAACCTGCCCATGGCCTCAGACTCCTGCTGCCCCTGCTCCCATCCAGGCCTCTACCATCTGTTCTTGACCTTTTGTGCCCGACCTTGTAAGCTCTTGCTCTGGTCTTTCCCCTTCCAGCCTTCTTCCCCACTGCAACCACTGTCATTCTTCTAAAATGTGAATCTAATCATGTCACTCCTCTGTTTCTTTTTTGTTTAACTTTTTACTTTGAAATAATTTTATTTACACAGTAGTTGCAAAGACAGCAGAGTGTCATGGTATATCTTCACCTAGCTCCTTGTAATGTTAATGTTTTAGACAGCAATGACACATTTATTCAGAATAGGGCATTAACACGGGCCCAATATTAACTAACATAAGGACTTCACTCAAATTTTCCCAGTTTTCCCCCAAATATCCTTTTTCTGTTCTAGGACCCAACCCAGCATCCCACGCTGCATTGAGTCCGTGTGTCTCCTTAGTTTCTTCTGGTCGGTGACAGTTTTTCACCCTTTGTTTCTCATGAACTTGACACTTGTGAAGAGTACTGGTCAGGAATTTTGAGGAATGTCCCTCAGTTTGGTTTTTACCTGGTGTTTTCTCATGATTAGCCTGAAGTTATGGATTTGGGGGAAGAATACCATAGAGGCGAAGTACCCTTCCCATCACATTGTCAGGGGTACCTTCTATGAACATGACATCCTGGTGACGTTAACCTTGATCGCTTGGTTAAGGTGGTGTCTGCCAGGTTTGCTCACTGTAAAGTTATTATTTTTCCTTTTCTATACCCTATTCATTAGAAGTGAGTCAGTAAGTCCAGTGGAATTAAGCTCCACTTCCTGGAGGGGGCATCAAAGCACGTTTGGACAGATGTTAAAACCATCACAATAATTAATACATATTTTGGGAGAGAGACTTTGAGGCTATGCAAATATCCCATTTCTCAAAGTTGTGCCCACCAGTTTGAATATTCATCAGTGGCTCTTGCCTGTAGTGATTATTATTGTAGTGCTTTAAATGGCGATTTTCTGCTTCCCTCAGCCTTCTACATATCTATTATCAGAATTCATCAGGATGGAAGATTTGTTCCTCCTCCCACCTTTATTAATTCAATCATTTATTTATTCTTCCCTGCTTCTTAAAACCTTTTGATGGCTCAAGGAAGAAGTCCAAGCTCCTTAATATGACACTTGCAAAGCTGTTTGCAATCTGGTCTCTTCCTGCCCTTCCAGCCGCTCCGCCTCTCTCTTCTGTCCACACACACTCTACTCTCTAGACATCCTGACATACAAGAAATTTTCCTCAAATGCCATGTGTCCTTGTACTCTGGGCGTTCCTGCCTCATGCTGATCCCTTTCTCTAGAGTGTCATTCCCTGTCTTCACTGGGTTAGCTCCAACACTCTTTGCCTCTTTGAAAACTCAGCTTGCATTGTTTATAAGCACCAAAGACTGGAAACCGCCTAAATGTTCAGCAGTAAAGACTAAATGAATAATTTGTGACATTCGTAAGATGGATACTCTACAGCAGTAAAATAAACAAATGAAAGAAAGAAAAAAAATGAGCTTGTTTCCTGTGTAATATGAAACATCTTCAAGATCTATTATTAAGCAAGAAAAGTAGGATGCACAACGATGTGATTACTGTTCACTATTTGTACACGTACGTTTATGATTGCTCTTGTACATATCGACTATCTGTGGAAGACCACACTAGAGACTAGCAAAAATTGGCTGCCTCTAGGGCAGGGAAGTCAGCAGCTGCAGGGCAGAAATGAGAGGGCAACTGATTATTTACAGTCACGCAGACACCTGTGGACACTGAGCGCTTGAAATGAGGCTGTTCCAAATTGTGACGCGTTATATGTAAGGTACAGTTTGCACCCGTTCAAAGACTTGGTACAAAAAAAAAGAATGTAAAGCATCTCGTTAACAGTTTTTATGCTGATTAGATGATGCAATGATAATTTTATATATATTGGGTTAAATAAAATATGGGGTTAAAATTAGTTTTCCTTGTTTTGTTCGACTTCTAAAAAATGTGGCTACTAGGAAGATATTAAATCACATTCCATCTTCTATTGGCTAGCCCTTCAATAACCTTTTCGTACTTACTGAATTGTTAAACATGTGAATCAACTCCTATTCCAACAGTAAATAAAAGTGAAGTAACGGTAATAATAACAGTTAACGATATAAATAAATAAATGCACAAATCCTCCACCCCCCCCCAATGATCTGCTCACATGTCAGCTTTTCTGAGAGTTGCACCTCGCTAGGCTCCCTGCCAAGCTGGGGGCAGCGCCCCTGGCCTTTGTCCTCAGGCGTCTTCTGATGACCTTCAACACTATGTCTGTCCTACTGTACCGTAATTGTTATCTAATGTATCTGCCTTCCCCAACAGAGCAAGGCCTTGATGACAGAAGACTTGTCTTTTTGTGTTCCCAAGACTGCGCATGGTCAGCCTTATTCAGTGTCTGCTGAGCAGGGAATGGATACAGGGGAGGGTCCAATGGGAAACTCTCGTCAGCTTGTGACAGCAGGTCTTCTGATGGCGCGTCTTAGAAACTACAAAGGGGAAAATGAAGAGGAGAAATTCTAAGAAGGTGCATCCCTCAAAGAAACACAAATAATTTCCAACCTAATTTTGGGGTGACCTCTTGGGATAGGGAGAATATAAGTGAGTGGAGGACATGAGAGTATCAAAAAACCGGGAAACAAATGTTTTCCTAAAGCCACACATTTCGTGTAAAATGTAATCACGCACTTCCGTCTTAATAGCAACACCAACAAAATAGTCAACCCATAGCAGACAGCATCCCTAAGGGTGCTTCACTTCTCTTCAGAAATGTCTGTCCCTTTATGAAGGAAGAAGTGAGACCCAGCCATCTCCACAGAAGTATATATTATATGGTTAAGCTGTTAAAACTATGTTTGCTTCCTCAAATATGCTTCCATTGTGTGGAATAGGTGGGAAAAGGCTCTGTCTAGGAGTTGCCCATGGGTCTGGGAGCAGAAGCAGGTGTTAGTAATTAACTCTCCCTTTGTGTGGACCCAGGAGCCATTAAATAGCCGAGGGAGCGGGAAATGAGCAAAGCGAAGAGGCATTCTCGTTCCCACTGCCCTTGAACAGAAGGAAAGTCATGAGAGCCTAAAGCAAAGGGAGTCACCGCATCCTTCCCTTTCTCTGGTTCCTGCCTGAAAGGGGCCAAAGCCTGGCTGCACGACACCTGTCACCAACAGGGCAGCTGTGCCCTTAGGCTGAGCACCTCTCTGGGTCGCTGAAAGGAGGGCTATGTTCCCTGGGTCGGCTTTGAAGTAGTGCCAGGAGCAGGGCCAGAGACTCTGTCAGGGCGGTCCTGGCACAAAGCGCACAGGGCAGGCTCGCCCCACGTCTCAGAGCACGCTGGGGAGTTAATACAGAGAAGGCATCAGGACCATTCTCGGCTTGACCATAGTCTTTATTTCACGTCTTCAGTCCATGGCAGAGCTTCTCACATCGTGGTCCCTGGATGGACATCGCAAGGGAACTTGTCAAAATGCAAATACCGGGATGCCTGGGTGGCTCAGTTGGGTAAGTGTCTGCCTTCCGCTGAGGTCATGATCTCCAGGTCCTGGGTGCGAGCCCCGCGTCAGGCTTCTCACTAAGTGGGGAGTTTGCTTCTCCCTCGTCCTCTGCCTCTCCTCCTGTTTGTGCTCTCTCTGTCCCTCTCTCTCAAGTAAATAAATAAAATCTTAAAAAAAAGGAAATGCAAACACTTACTGAATTGGTAGCAGCTGCGGGCCATGGATCTGTGTTGTAACAACCTCCAGTGAGTCCCACTAAAGTTTGAGACCTGCTCGAAGTCCCGGTTCTCTGTCTAGCAACCCTTAATTCAAGTTGTAGAACTTAAAAACATTATTTTATAAAAACAAGTGTTCTCAGCATATGTGACTATTAGATATTAAAACACAGTCTAGAGCTGTAATAGTTAAAACAGTGGCAAATACTAACAGGAGTAGGAAAGATGGGATTATTTCCACAACTAAACATGGAAAGGATTTAATGGGCAGCCAACGAGTCATTTCAAGTCAGCATAAAGGGTGGCAAAGGTTGAGAATACTGCTAACTACCTGGCAAGTACATAAAGTTATTTTCCTGCTTTAAAGCATATGCCAAAAATAAAAGGCAGGTAGATTCAGGATTTTAATGCAAACAATAGAAGTATGAAATCAACACAAGAATACAGGCCAATATTTCTATATTCTTGGAGCCGGGAAGGACTTTTAAACAAGGCTCTAACAAAGGCAGAAGTCATAAAGGGAAGGATTTATACACATTTTTAGGATTCTGTACATTAAAAATAGCATAAGTGAAATTAAAAGTCAAATACACAGTAGAAAATGTACTGCTCTTGTTTATTTGCTGAGATATCAGTACCCTATCATGCGCTGGAACCTGGAGGTATTAGTGATGAGCAAAAGCACAGTCCATTCCTATCCTCACAGACCTTACCGGCAGGTGCAGGACGCCAACATTAATGGGACCCAAAAAGTAAATCTGAAATTGCAACGTGGAAAGGGCTGAAGAGGAAAGGTGTGTGGGGAGCTAGAAACCCGTCCTCATTAGGGAAAGGTGGGGGAAAAATGGAATAGGTGGGAAAAGTGTCAAAAAAAATCCTCTTCCAGTTTTTGAAGAAAATCAAACCCAAATAAAACCACTTGCAATAGCAGCAAATGGCTTTTCTGAGGACTGCGAGGAAGCAGGTGCATGGGATGGGAGAGAGTGAGCAAGCGGGGTACCCCACAGCATTAGGCTGAAGGCCAAGAGGAGGAGTTTTGTCCTTTTCCTATTCGAATCTATTCTGAAGGTCAGAGCCAGCCTTTGCATGATTAGATTTGCATCTTAAAAGGCCACTCTGTAATGGAGAAAGGGTCAGAGAGGGGCAAGATTGGAAACTAGGAGACTGGGTAGGAGCGGAAGGCTACAGTCTGGATGGAAAGGGAGAAGAGCTTAAACCAGGACGGTGGAAAGAAATGAGTAATTTCAATGACAGTTTACAAGAGAGATAATGGAAAAGGGTTTATGCCTATCATGTATTTAAAAAACCCATATATCAGATAGAGACAATTTTAATAGTGAAAGCCTGGAAGCAATGTGAATATACTATGGTATCTTCAAAAAGGGAAATCTTATCCAGTCATTTAAAATGACCATGTCATATATTGGTGGATATGGGTACCTTTTGATGTTATATTGTTTTAAGAGGAAAATAGGTCCACATAAATGGAAGGACAGTTTTTTCAGCAAATGATGCTGGGATGACTGGGTATCCACTTGCAAAAAAACCTAACATCATGCACAAAAATTAATTCAAAATGGATCACAGATTGTGGCAGGCAGGGTAATGAATATGTTACATTACGTGGCAAAGGGGAGTTAAGAGAGCAGAGGGAATTAAGGTGGCTCATCAGATGATTTTGAAAGAGGGAGATTATTTTGGGGTACCCAGGCAGACCCAATGCAACCCCAAAGGTCCTGAAATGTGGAAGAGTGAGACTGAAGAGGAAGTCGGAGTGATTCGAAGCGAGAACTCAGCATGCCATTGCTGGCTTTGAAGATGAAAGGGAGCCTTGAGCCAAAAGTGGTGGGCAGCCTCTAGAATACGGAAGAGGCAAGAAGGCAGGGATTCTTCCCTACAGACTCCACAAGGAATGCGGCCTTGTTGACACTCTGACTTTAGCCTCTTGAAACCCTTTTCAGACTTCTGACTTCCAGGGCTATAAGAAAATCAATTTGTGTTGGGTTACTGATCCAAATATGGGAGCTAAAACTATAAAACCCTTAGAAGAAAACATCAGAGTAACTTCATGACCTTGGGTCATGATTGTTTCTTAGATATGACACCAAAAGCACAAGTATCAAAGGGAAAAAAATGGGACTTCATCAAAATTAGAGACTTCTGGGGCACTAGGTGGCTCAGTGTGTTAAGCATGTGCCTTCAGCTCAGGTCATGGTCTCAGGGTCCTGGGATCGAGCCCCGCATCTCCTTCTCCCTCTGCCCGCCACCCTCCCCCCCCGCTTGTGCTCTCTCTCTCTCAAATAAATAAAATCTTAAAAAAAAAATTGAAGACCTCTGTGCTGCTAGTGATATCATTAAGAAAATGAAAAGACAACCCACAAAATGGGAGAAAATATTCACAAATCATATGTCTGATAAGGGACTTGTATCCAGAATATATAAAAAAATTTTACAATGTAATAATAAAAAGATAATCCAATTAAAAATAGGCAAAGGACTTGAATAGACATTTCTCCTAAGAAGACACAAAAATGGCCAATAAGCACATGAAAAGATGCTCACACCATCATCAGTCATTAGGGCAATGAAGATTAAAACCACCATAAAACCACTTCACACCCACTAGTCAAAAAGATAGGTAATAAAAAATGTTGGTGAGAATATGCAGAAATTGGAACCCTCACGCGCTACCGGTGGTAATGTAAAATGGTGCAGCCGCTGTGGACTCGGGCATCTGCAACATAAAGTTGAATGTAGAGTTACCGCGTGACTCAGAGACTCTGGTCCTATGTATGTATCTAAGAGACATAGAAATGTAGGCCTACACAAAAACTTGGACATGGATGCTCGTGGCAGCAATATTCCTAATAGCCCAAAAGTGGAAACAACTCAAGTGCCCACCACATGATGAATGGATAAATAAAATGTAGTATACCCGTATAATGGAATATTGTTTGGCAAAAAAGAGAAACTACGGCCCTTGAAAATATCATGCTGAGTGAAAGAAGACAGTCACAAAAGACCACTTATTAAGGATCACTTATTATCCATGTAAATGAAATGTCCAGGAGAGGCAAATTTAATAGAGACAGAAAGTAGACTGGTAGTTTCCTAGGCCCAAGATGTGTGATGAGGGATGGGGAGGGCTGCGAATGGGTACAGGACTTCTTTTAAGGGGGATGAAAATCTCTGAAAATTAGATTGTGGCAATGTTTGCACAACTCTGAATATACTAAAAATATGGGGTTGTACACTTTTAATGGGTGAATGGTATAAGTGAATTATTTCTTAATAAAGCTGTTTTTTTTAAAAAGTAGGCGGGGCGCCTGGGTAGCACAGTCGTTAAGCGTCTACCTTCCGCTCAGGGTGTGATCCCGGCATTGCAGGATCGAGTCCCACATCGGGCTCCTTCGCTGGAAGCCTACTTCTTCCTCTCCCACTCCCCTGCTGTGTTCCCTCTCTCCCTGGCTGTCTCTCTGTCACATAAATAAATTTAAAAAATCTTTAAAAAAAATTTACTTATAAAAAGTAGGCCACAGTGCCTGGGTGGCTCAGTCAGTTTAATGTATGACTCTTCGTTTTGGCTCAGGTCATGATCTCAGGGTCGTGAGATTAAGTCCGGTGTCAGGCTCCATGCTCAGCGTGGAGTCTGCTTGTCTCTCTCCCTCTGCTCCTCATGTTCTCGCTCTCTCTCAAATAAATAAAATCTTTAAAATAAAATAAAATAAAATAAAATAAAATAAAATAAAATAAAATAAAATAATGAAAAGTAGGCCATTCCTCAGCCATCAAAAAGAATGAAATCTTCCATTTGCAATGACGTGGCTGGAACTAGAGGGTATTATGCTAAGCAAATAAGTCAGAGAAAGATAAATACCATATGATTTCACTCATATGTGGAATTTAAGAAACAAAACAAATGAACATAGGGGAAGGGAAGGGAAGGAAAAATAAAGTATGATGAAAACAGAAAGGGAGGCAAACCATAAAAGACTCTTAACTCTAGGAAACAAACTGAGGGTTGCTGGAGGGGAGGTGGGGGGGATGGGGTAACTGGGTGATGGGCATTAAGGAGGGCACGTGATATGAGCAGCACTGGGTATTATATGCAACTGATGAATCACTAAATTCTACTCCTGAAACTAATAATACACTATATGCTAACTAACTTGAATTATGAAAGAAAAAGTAGGCCATAATATGGCATCCTTAATATAATTATATTTTGGGCAAATAGAAAGGGTGATTTATCACATTCTTGTTCCTAAAAATTTAGTTATGCTTAGGAAAACTTAGTTATTCTTTTTCTACAATGAACAGCAGAAAAATAAATACAGTAAGAAAAACAAAATTATTTTCCTTTGGAAGAAATGGTGACTATAACAAATGGGAAAGCCTGTGAAGAGTCAGCTCACAAATGAAGATACGCAAACACGCTATGAAAACGGAATGTGAACAACAATTTAACATCAGCAGTAACCAAAGTATTACGTTCATATCAGCGAACTTGATGCCCGGTCCACATGATGCCCTGGCAAATACCTTTGGTGAATGGCAAACAGCTGTCACAGGCAGGAGTGCAGGGAGGCGGGCAGTGTGACACGGGGCGGGTGAGAACGAAAACCACAACAGGTGCTGTAAGAGCTGGGTGTGTACACGAATCACCCGGCCACCTCTGTGAAGAGCCACCCAGTTACTTCTTACCCTGGGCCTCCTTTTCTCCTTCAGTCCCCTCTCCACCCCCTTTTCTTTACCATTTCCCTCTCTTTCTTCCCTCCCTCCTCCCAGCATAGGAGCTGGGCTGGCAGGAAGAAGGCAAAGGCCACACCGAGGCTGGGGTTGTGACTTGTGTTAACCTCAGCTTGCTGGAACCAGCAGTCATCTTGGCATTGACTCTAACGGGCCCCCAAGCCACGAAACAGCCCTTCTGATGGCTAGTCATCTGCTCCACCAGAGCCTTCCCTAGCTTGCAGACAGGGCTTGTTCACTTTTTAGCAATCATTTCTACCAGGGGTGTTTTATTTTCTTCTCCCCATAGGGGGGAAAAAAAAGATTCGAAGATAACTTGAAGGTGTAGTCAGTAAAACGTGGCAAGAAGGCGGTACGAATTGTAAAAGTAGATGCCATAACTCAAAGCTTGGCCCTGGAGCTCCCACTGATGTCAGGGTAAGGGGCCAAGTGTACTTTACAAGTCTCCGAGGGCGAAAATTCATGTTCCTCAGGGTAACTCCAAAGCAAAATCCAATAAACCAAATCATTAAGAAAGAGGTCAAGGTTTCAGCAGTTATTTTGTGTATTGTTTAATATTTATTGTGCCAGGCATTAGGCTGGGAGGTCGACACGATCCCCATTTAATCCTCAAATCCTGTGGATTATGTATCCCCTCATTTTATGATCGATGAAGCTGATGACTGGGAAAAGTAAAACTATCTTCACTACACTGTGTGTAAGAAAACACAGATGTATGTAGGATCTTCTAGAAAAACTTCAGTTTTCTTTTTTTTAAATTTTATTTTTTTTATTTGAGAGAGCAAGCGAGCACACAAGCGGCGGCCGGGGTGGGGGGAGAAGCAGAGGGAGAGGGAGAAGCAGGCTCCCCACTGAGCAGCGATCCTGAAGGAGGACTCGATCCCAGGACCCTCAGATCATGATTTGAGCTGCAGGCAGCTGCTTAAATGACTGAGCCACCCAGGTGCCCCCATATTTTAGCTTTCTAATTTCTGAATTTCTAATAATTTAGAGAAACATAATTATCTTTATTTCTTCTGTCTTTACTGAGTTCCCCCTTCCCACCCCAGCACCTGGCATCAGGAGTGGTTAATCTAATTTAAAATGGGATAAATGTAGTTAATCGCTAACTTTAGCTTTCGGCTGAAACTCTTAGGCAAAAAATCAAATAGACTCCGTGCTGAAAGAGAACTTTGTTCCATATTTCTTATGATCAATATACACAGTCTCTTTAGAACAGACAGACCACGTGGTTAGTTTTTAAGGAATTATGAAATTTGTTTTCCCCCCAGTAACAAAATATAAAATGGTGCGGTCATGTCCAGAAGAATGTCAAGTGCCATCATAAAGGAAAGTTTTAAAAATGTACCTCTGGTTTCATTAAGATTATTAGTTAAAGTAGGGCTAGCTGTAGTAACAGATCAACCTGGAGGTTCTAATGGCTTCATACACACAGCATTTCTTTCTTGTCTGGGTCAAGTCCAGACGGTGGAGCAGGTGGTACACTGCTCCACATGGCCACTTAGGGACCCAGGCTGTCAGGCGGCCTGCCCCCTTCATCATGTGGTGTCCAGGGTTGCCCTGGACACAGACATCCGTCTGGCAAATGGGGAGGGGAGAAAGTGGAGGATCGCCAGGCCTGGCCACCTTCCATTGGCCACATTCAGCTGCAAGAAGGCAGGGAGATATGACCCAGCTGTGGGCCCAGGCAGGTGCTTGGTCTGGCCACGCAAGGAACAGTGTGCCACAGTCGTCAGCATCTTCTGACGGGGAGAGTTCATCACTGTGACCTGTATTGTGTACAGCGTGACATATGTTTCTAGTAAGGTGACTCCGGACAGCCCAGGCTTGCTCCCTGCGATCTAGGAGGCCGCATATCTGCTTTCGCTCCAGATTCGCTCCCTGCCCCTGCTTCATCTAAGACCAGCCAAGAAATCTGATGACTGTGCCAAAGAAGCAGGTCTCACCATTCCCGTCCGTTGATGTGCGGACACTCCGGACCCAGAAGCAGAAGCTGCAGCCCAGCGAGAGCGTTAGTGCTCATATTACGGGGTGAAGAGACGCAAGGAAATGAACATTTACCAAGTGGCTGCTCTAGCTGGCGCTGAACAGACATTATCTTATTTAATTTTAATAACCACGGAGGAAGGAATTTCATTTCCATTTTCCACCGGGAGGAGGTTGACACTCACAGAATAGGCACCTCTCCCCGAAGTGGACCCAGTCTAAGTGCTGCCTGGGTCTGTGTACTTTCCAACACGCTCCCTTGGAGCCAGGAGCTCGCAGGTGACAATGGGGAGCCCTCCATGGCAGTTCCCCATATCTTTCAGGGCCACCATTCTCAGCGTTAAGAAGCCCCATGTACCACAATACCCACAACACACAGGGCAGGGCTCTTGCCTCTAAGCCTTATCACTGACCTTGACAGGGTGGAACGGGGGAGGGGTGTTTCCAAGTTAGCAGTCCTCCACTTTCAACTTGGGTGGTTTTCACTTTGCAGAGTTGGGTATTTGCCTGACAACGAGAGACGCTGGCATTCTTCAGTCTTACTGAAAGCAATTTTCCTAGGCCCGTGAGTGGGAGATATCAGGCAAAATATTATAGTATAAACACAAACGTGGGTGGAAGTCAACAAAATCTGAATAATCTCAATGAAGAAAAGCAGCAAAATTGGAAGAAAATCCAAAAGAAGAACCATAAATGTGAACTGAAGTGTGCGCGTGTGAGAGTCTGTGACGTTCTGGGGAATAGATCAGCGGGTTGTAACCTTTTTGTGTGTGTCCATAGCACACTTCCAAATACTCGAATTTTTGGCTGCGCATCTGAAGGGCCTTAAAGGTAAACACTGATTATGAAAAACAAAGCTTCAGGAAGTCCCAAAGGCTCCCCACAATTGTCACATGATTCACTTTCGCTGCCCTCCTTTGCAGAAAAATTGTTTACCACCCTGAACCATGTGCTTTTTTTTTATATTCCCAAGAAGCGTTTGCGCATCTCAAGAAATGGCCCTTTTCCATAAGGGCTAACTTGATGTGGCGCCGTGCCTCTTTCTCAAGCACAGAAAAGTGCGCCTCGTTCTCTGCCACGTCCGACAGACACTGCAAGAGAATCTACTCAAGGCTGAACAAAAATGCCTTTCACATCCACAGCAACATTTGGCAGAAGACTTAGGTTCCACGGCCCTGCACCAACCCATCACGGGCTCTGGGGATTCACGTTGGCTAACTGGAAATGTGTCCAATATAAAAGTCTTGACGTTTGCACAAGTGGGATCCGAAGCTCCCTTTCACACACACAGCCCTTCACCCAGCCCATAAGCATGCCAAGAGGGATTCAACGTCATGTTTCAAGTGCAGCCCCGATGAAAAAAACCAACCCACCAAACCCAGCTTTAAAAAAGAATCTCTAACTAGACCTAAGCACAGCGCCATAAAACTGCCAAGAATGACGGCATTTCTGTACTCGGTAGACCTTTCAGGGACGGTCTCCTAACGAGAAAGAAGTAACTTGAAAATATTCTGCCTGTGCCAGTGATGTGTGATTTAAGAGAGGAAATACTTAGGGGCTTAAGAGACCTTTGCAGGGAGCCTGGAAGCTGGCTGCAAGTTTGAAGACATTTGCATTCCCTGGAATCCAGGCTCATTTATCTCTGGGAACCACCAGGATGTGGAGTCCATAAACAGTGATTTTAGAAGGTCCCTAAGTGAGCCATGAATCAGAACAAAATGAAACTCAGCGCAAGTGGGTAGCAATTTATCGTGGCTTTGTCCCCAGTATGTGAGGGAAAATTCAGACATCTGCAATGACGTGGTGATGGGTCAGTGAAAACACTTTACAATTTGATAATGAATCCAGGAGCAGAATGTGGCTGAACGGGGTTGGCTCTCACTTCCTTGCTTCAATCGAGTCAGCTCTGTTTCCAGGGTATCTGTAATGCGCCTGGCGCTAAAAGCTCGTGCAGTCCCTGCTCCAGGATCTCCAAGTCTCGAGGGGACGGGGAGGGCACTGAGTCTAATACAGAGTTGCAGAGTAACAGATCTCCTCACCGGTGCCCACTGAGGACCATGGTTTTCTCCCGCATTTATGGGGCCAGAGAGATTTCTCTGCTTCTCAAAAACTCCCCACTGCTCTGACTTTTCAGCATGATTTAGGACATAGACTTCTGAGTCTGGGTCCCATTTCCTCAGTTGGAATGTTCTGTCCATGGACTGTGATAATAGCAGTCAGTTATTTCTAACTCATTGCTTGGGAAAACATCCCACTAATACATAAAATCTTCGCATGAAGTTCTTTCTGCGTTGCAAATCTGTTTAATTGGCTCTCGACCTCATAGTCTGAATAAACTTATCCACAGGCACTTTTCAACCACCATCTCTCCCGATGGCCCTGAGCCCAGGCCTGACCTCGTCCGGTTCTATATCCTCCATTGCCTTCTGCATAGTTCCATGTCCAAGTCTTACCAACATTTGAAATCCAAAACATCTATAATTAAGTTCATAATCTGCTGGTTATGAAGGTCAGTTTTAACATTAGACTTCTTGAAGTCGAATTCTGGATGTACCGCACACTAGCTGTGTGTCCTTGGGCAAATTACTCAATCTTCATGTGCCTCTTGTTCCCCATCTATAAAAATCTGATGATTGATGGTACCTATCTCTTAGGGCTAGCCTGAGAATTAAATGATATATTCCATGTAAGACACTTAATGTGATGTCTGATGCATACTGAGAGCTCAGTAGATGGTCACTCTTTTTACTATTCATTGCAAAATTGATGTCTATATTTCTGCCATTGGTGCCAACCATTCTTTATCTGAGACAAGGATGCTAAAGATTGGAGGGTCCAGTGGTAGGGGTTCGGCAATGGTGGGGGGTCGGCTGTGCTCTTGGATGACCCCTTTCCATACATGGAGAGGGAGGGCAAGGCAGGTGGGAAAGGCGGTTCTCCCAGATATAAGGAAAGAAGGGCCCGCAGCTCATCCCCACCCTCCGCCTCTGCTCACAGCAGATACTGCTAGTCATTCATACGACTCCTCCTGGCGTCCTTCTCCTGGCAGCAGGAGAATCGCCATCCCCTGGATCAGAGCTGGCGTGATGGTTGAAACTTACATGCCACATGGCCTCAGAAGTGAAAGCTTCTCCTGTCTAGAAGAAGGTACCAGTGAAGGAAGAACTCAAACTACAGGACAGTCCCACAGACGATTCAAGTCAAAGAGGGCTGTATAAGGCTTCCAATGACTTCTGGCAACTTCTGCCAGTCCTTGTGACTATCCTTGTTGCTGGCGGGGGTCTTGGAAAACAAACATGGCCCCCAACAGATCACCTGACTCAAGTTTTCTTCACTCCATCCTCCTGGCCCTCCCTTACCTTTTCTTTTCTCCCTTGTCCCTGTCTCAGAGGGTGCAGAATCTAAGAGCAATATTCTCCAGATGTGTGTGGATCATTGGTGTTTCAGGATAATCCAGGTAGAAGAGGTCCACAGTTGAGTATGTTGGGGAAAGCCTGTCCCCCATAAACCTGCCTTTAGAGACGCACAAAGTACATGAGCATGCTAAAGGCTTAGAGGCCTCCTGCAGAAGAGAAGCCTGTTTGACCCTGTCTGATGCAGTGCTTCCCAAATGTTGTTTGTCTATAAGACCATACCCCCCACCCCCAATGATACCTATTGATACTCCAAGATCCAGTATTCTACAGCACACATTTCTGGGAAACACATCTTAGAGTCACAATTAAAATGTCTCTTTCTCTCATTCATCACACCAATTAGTAACCAAGTCCTGGCAAATTCTTTCATCAGATGTCTCCTGATTCCACCTCTTTCTCTTCACTCCCACAGCCTCTGCCCTGATCCAACTGCTCACTTCCTTGATCCTGGACTAAGGCTCGAGCAGCCAGTGAGCCCAGTGTCCCTGCCCTACCCTTGCCACCCCCATTGCCTTCCCAATACACCCATGTCATTGTAATGGGCTGAATGGTGGTCCCCCAATGATACATCTATGGGAATTAGGAACCCCCAGAAGGTGAATGTGAATGATGGGGTTCAGGACACACTACCTCAAAATATGTCAACCTGGCTTGTTGAAGATTTTAAGTTAAAGGAACTGGAGACACGGCAGGTGTAGGAAAGACTTTCTGATCTTCTCCTGAAATAGGTTCTAAGACCCTCATGTGAGAGGTGCCCTCCCTATACCCAGAGAAAGGAGGAAACTTTATCCCCAAGATGAAGGAACACCCACAGCAGTCTCAACGAAGAGGCCTTGCTAAGTTTCCCCCAGTTTCCCACTCTCAGGCCCCTTTGCTCTGTCCCAGTTTCCCACAACTCTCAACTCTTCATCAAATCTGGTATAAAGATGCTCAGGTTGACCTGTTTCTTTGGGTCTTCATTTTCTTAAAGGTTTCCATGTCACATAAAACTTGTATCAAATAAATATGTATGCTTTCCTCTTATGAATCTGTCTCTGTTCATCTGTCAGGGTCCCAGCCAAGAATTCAGAAGGATAGAAGGGAAAGACATTTTTCTCTCCTCCACATGACTTCAATTGGACAAAAGGACTTGGCAGGTGTCATTAAGAATCTCCAGATGAGATCATTTGGGGTTATCTGTGTGGGCCCTAAATACAAGGACAAGTGTTCATACAGGGATAGAGAGGGGAGATAAGAGAGAAGAGGGGAGGCCAGGTACATGTGGAGGCAGAGATTACAGTGATGTAGCCACAACCCAAGGAACGTCCGGGCCACCAGAAGCTGCAAGAGCCAAGGACTGACTCTCCTCCAAAGCGTTTGGAGGGGGTACAGCCCTGCTGACACCTTGATTTTGGCTGTCTGGTCTTTAGAACCGTGAAAGGATAAATTTCTGTTGTTTTAAGCCATGTTTGTGGTAATTCGTGCAGTCATAAGCAATGATACAATCATCATGACATCTGTTTAGTCCTCTCCAAAACTCACACAACATGAGCCAGTGCTGATTTCCCTTAAAGTGTTGACTGCTCTGTTCCCGTCACATGCCGTATAACAAAGCCTGGCCATCATGATGGTCCATCCATGTGTGACAGTACAAGGGAGGCTTCTAGAAGGCTGGCTGCCCTTGCTTCAGGTTCCAGACTGGAGCCTGATGAAGGTGCTGGCTCTGAAGCCTCCAACTTTGGAGCTCTCTAGAGCCTTCTTTTCACCTCCCAGATCTACTCCCACCATGCCTGTTCTCCCCCACCAGATAGCATTTGAAAATGGACATCCATAAACTCTGCCGCTGAAAATTTTCAGTCCTACTTAAAGACATGAAGGTGTTAAATCACATATTCCAGGGGATGCACAGAAAGTAAACGAAGATTCTGGGTTTGCTTGTTGTCTTTGCTTGTATTTCTCTTTCCCATGTTCATTCGTTCGTTCATTCATTCATTCATTCATTCATTCATCCAA
This sequence comes from Ailuropoda melanoleuca, assembly GCF_002007445.2. Taxonomy (NCBI): domain Eukaryota; kingdom Metazoa; phylum Chordata; class Mammalia; order Carnivora; family Ursidae; genus Ailuropoda; species Ailuropoda melanoleuca. Next base: position 36,857,056 of record NC_048222.1, read on the forward strand.
CCAATGTTTACTAGGCACATACTAAGTGACAACCACTATACCCAGAACTGGTTACGTGTAAGCATGAAATTCTGAATATATCTTTCCATCAATGAGCAACATTTTCTGCTTTCCCAAACACTCAGCCTAAAACTACACGTTACTTTTATTAAAGTCCTAGATTTCCTTCATCCTGACTCCTAACGCCATACCTTCCAAGAGAACGATCTTTTTTTTTTTTTAAAGATTTTTTATTTATTTATTCGACAGAGATAGAGACAGCCAGTGAGAGAGGGAAGACAAGCAGGGGGAGTGGGAGAGGAAGAAGCAGGCTCATAGCGGAGGAGCCTGATGTGGGGCTCGATCCCGTAACACAGGGATCACGCCCTGAGCCGAAGGCAGACACTTAACCGCTGTGCCACCCAGGCGCCCCGAGAGAACGTTCTTTTATGGGTGGTCTCTACATGCCTTGGACCGGAGAGGCAGCCCACAGGACAGTTTTGCTTTCACTTCCACCAAGATCTTATAGTACAACTTGTTGGCTAATCTAAATAAATACTGGCTGTCAATAATAAACAATAATAAATAAATAATAATACTAATAAATTTGGGGAGGTGTAAACATGTAGACAAGAATGTACATCTAACACAAAGTATTTTATTTTAGATGGGGAAGAATGAGCTCAAGTTGGAATTTAAGGTCCAAGGCCTGGCTCTGCCGTTTTCCACTTGGCTTGTCTCTCTGGGTGCCATCACTCCATCCTCAAGAGTAGGCAGGCCTCAGTGACTGGCAAAGCCCAAGCCCATGTTAAGTGTAGGACTACATTATTTTAACAGTGTGTCCAGTGAGGGGGTTCTGAAAGTTACGTGAACGTGTTCAAGACTTAGGCCCCAACTCTCAAGGAATTTGTCACACAAAGAGATACAGACTTGCTCTCCACGCTTGTGGTTCCAGCTGCCCCTTGCCGATTTCTGGAATAATTCCTTCAAACAAGGAATGATCCCTTAAGAACAAGGATCTCATTTTGTCTGTTCTTTGAGGTTTGGAGGCTGGAACACAATAGGTATGCAATACACTTTTGCAAAACAAGTCGACAAAGGTCTACTGTTAATGACCTTTTTCTCCAAGAAGCTCAAAGGAACATTTAGTGAGAACAAAATCTGATCCACCAGGTGAATCAAAAGAAAACAAATTGACTTACAGGTTCATGAATTCTTTGCAAATACAAATGAAGGACAGAGAGCAACCTACAAGGCCCTTCTTGCTCATGGCCACTTGGCAGACACAGTCGTGGCCCTTCCACTGGTCCTGCAAGTCTAGGTATTTTCAGGTTGGAAAAAAACACACATATGATCAAGAAGTGACTAAGCCAAGAAACAACAATTGTTGGAGAGGATGTGGAGAAAGGGGATCCCTCCTACATTGTTGGTGGGAATGCAAGTTGGGTACAGCCACTCTGGAAAACAGTGTGGAGGTCCCTTAAAAAGTTAAAAATTGAACTACCCTATGACCCAGCCATTGCACTACTGGGTGTTTACCCCAAAGATACAGACGTAGTAAAGAGAAGGGCCATATGCACCCCAATGTTCATAGCTGCANAAAAAAAAAAAGAAGTGACTAAGCCAAGATCAGTAAGCCTAAGAAAACTGAGATCAGAGTATCCACCCATGTTTTTGAATAGGAATAGATGAATGTCAAAGAAAATACATTTTTCAGAATGATGAAATGAATTCAATTAAATATGATGCCTAAAGAATCTTATTTCATTTATTTAAACGATTTCCTTTTACAAATACCCTGCATATTTGTTTTCTTTTAAAAATCACAGGAAACTAAAATACCTTACCAAAAATTTTCCATAATCCCACCACTTTCCTCGTTTGGGGCAGGGTGGAGAGTGGGAAAGTAGGTAGCTTTTAAGGGGTTCATTGAGTGGAATTAAGAGGGGGAAAGGTATTATTTGAATTGTGACACTGTTAAATTTAGTAGAGGACAAGGAAGTAGAGTGATGATTTCTTTCTCTCTATTCACATCCACTTCCCCTTTCCCACCAGTGTTTCCCCCAAGTCCACCACCTTCAGGGTGCTCTCTGATCCTGACGTTTGGTCTATTGACATTTCAAGATCACTGTGGTCATGGAAGACCTGAGCCATTTGCTCCCAGGTTCTCTCTTCCACCTCTGTGTTGCTGCACTCACTCCTTGTTTTGGGGTTTACAGAAACTTCTTGGGAAACATTTGCCCCAACCTGGCACACCTATGCCCCTGACCTACAGCGAAGTGATTAAGGACTGACCTCACGTGCCAGGTCGCCAGGGCTCAGATCTCACTATAATCTCGGGCAAGTCATATAACCCCTCTTGAGCTCAGTTAGCCCATCTGAAAAGGGGGGGGGCAAGAAGAGCAGCTATATCATGATTGTTCTGTTTACAGAAGGAATAACGTATGTCAAGAGTTCATCACAGGGGGCGCCTGGGTGGCAGAGCGGTTAAGCGTCTGCCTTCGGCTCAGGGCGTGATCCCGGCGTTATGGGATCGAGCCCCACATCAGGCTCCTCTGCTGTGAGCCTGCTTCTTCCTCTCCCACTCCCCCTGCTTGTGCCCTCTCTCCCTGACTGTCTCTATCTCTGTCGAATAAATAAATAAAAAATCTTTAAAAAAAAAAAAAAAAAGAGTTCATCACAGAACCTGACTGGGAGTACGTGCTTAATTAACCATAGTCAGTGATTATTACCTCCAAATGAGAGTCACAGTAAAACACCCCAGGAATGTGGAAGTATGAGCCTTCTCCCCGCCCAAGAGCAGTGGGATTCAAGAGGTCAAGACACCGTCTTGTTCAGATGACACTGCTCTTCCCCCACAAGCAGCCTAAGGTAGCAATCCCGGGGAGAAGGCCCTGGCTCAGCCTGTGGCTCCACTCCACCCACAGGAAGCCGTGGGAAAGAGCCTCTGCCAGGGGCTGTAGGCTTCCGGTGTGCACTGATCGAGAACCTTCTTCTGGTGTCAGGCAGGGCAAATGGCATCCCGGAGCAGACTTATCTACCTTTATCAATACCTCCCAGATCACCTATGTCATCTGGGTCCCATCTCCTGACCAGTGCACCCTTCCTTCAGTGAGGTCACTCCCCAACCTTCTCCGACAACCCCCGAACCTCGCCGCTCTGACCTCCGGAATTAAGAATCTGTCATTGCGGCTGTATCACTTAGTAGCTCCAAGTGTCTTAACTCTTCCGGGTCTCAGTTTCCTGTGTAAAGTAGGGGTAAAAATGGTACCTACACCTCAGGATCACTGAGAGGACTAAAGAAGTTACTCCACAAAAAGCATTTAAAATACTGCTAGACACACGGCACATGAGCCACAAAACTGTTATTACCGTGACTGGCCACCACTGCACGTGAAGCAAGCTCCCTATAGCTTCATCGTCTGGTCTGAATGTTCCCTGCCCTTCAGCCCACTCACTGGACCTGGCTGGCCCCTGTGGCTCCCTCCTCACATCATGAGGTTCTCAGGGCTGGGCTGGAGGTAGAATAAATTCTATCTTGCAACTACCCCCTTTGCTGTTTGCAAGGCACTGTCGTCCTCCTTCAAAAACCTCCAGCCCCTCTGAAGTTAACATTCTTCTAACATTTCCCCACTTCCTGTCTTGCTCCTGTACCCACCCTTCCCCACACAGAAACTAGAATCATCTTTTAAAAACTTAATTCAGATCCTGTTCTTCTTCTGCTTAGAACCCTTCTGTGGTGTGCTGTTATACTTGGAACAAAACCCAAAGCCTGTCTACATGTCTGACCATATATTCTTTTACTCACTCCCACTGACTACATAGCAATGTTGACCTTCATGGTTCTTGAAACGCTGACACTCACTCTCACCCCAGGGCCTTTGCACTTGCTGTTTCCATTGCCCTCAACACCTGCTTTCTGGATCCTTCATGTCATTCGGGTCTGAGTTCAAAGGTCATCTTGTCAGAAAATCCTTCTAAGAGAACTCCCAGCATAAGTAGCCCCCATTCACTATCTCTTTACTCGATCTATTGTTCTTATGGGATTACCAACATCTGAAATAACCTAGATTTTTTTTTTCTAACTTACTCTTTTCCTGTCTTTCCTCTCTAGGATATAAGCTCCATAAGATCAGGGATTTCCTCTTTATTGTTCATTGTAGAATGCCCCGAACCTAGAATAATGCCTGGCCCACAGTAACCCACAATAAATATCTGATGACCAAATGAACACAGAACTACAGGGTCCAAAGACCACAGAGCTCTGGCATTGGACTGAGCTGGCTTTGAATCTGAGCTCAGCCACCTACTGGCTGCAACTTGTTTACCTAGCTCAGACTCAAAATTCCTCACACTAAAATATGGGCAAAGGGGTCCACACCATCAGGGTTGTGATGAGGATTAATGAGATCGCATCTGCAGCAGCTAACACACTGCTGAATTCCAAGCATTCAACAAATAGTTGTTATGGTTATTATTAGCCAGAGGACAACGCAGACTTTAAATTTTAGTAAGATTAAGGTTTGTTAAACTTGGATCTGTTCCTCTTTTTCAGAGAGTGGAGCAGTAGAGAACCTAGCCAGAAGGATGGTTCCATGACTCCCACCCAGGTAGGGACTCCGCATTTTGGACAAATGCCTCCCTTTGTCTGAGAAAGAGAGCAGATCTTCACATCACTTTCCTGGGAATAATCAATCCCATATTTAAGGTTTAAAGCTGACAGATGAAGGATCCCAAGGTATCATAACTTCTTGTATAAATTAGCAAGAGGAACTAAATTTTCCGTAGCTTAATTGAATGCATTTAGAATGAGGGACGAGAAAAGGGAAAACACATTTCCCTGAAAGGAATAAGAGAAAGTCTCCACTCTGTCCTCCTGAGCAAGGGTCTATTTTGTGCAATCAAGGAATGCATCTATGTTCCCCTTGCATTCTGCACTTCTCAGAGCTCTCGGGTCCAACTTCACCTTTGCTCTCCTCTCTTGGGTCTCTGGATAATTAAAATAAGGAGAAAGGGGTCTGGGTCTGTTCTCCTCAACATTCATGGCCAACAGACAAAGTATACATATGTCCATGCAGCATTTCCCTCTCCCTCGGGATCCTCTCAAGCTTTCCAAGGACTACACGGAGTCTTTTTTTTTTTTTTTTTTAATTTTAAGAGAAGTCGCATCAAGTTTTTAAGCAATCCCCAGCTTTTAGCCCACTCGATAAAGGTAACCAATGGTAGCTTTGCGCTTCTCTTCTATGGGCCTGAAGGGAAGTGTGATCAAAAGTTCTCTTATTCTTTTCTTTTTTTTTTTTTTTAAAGATTATTTATTTATTTATTTATTTATTTATTTATTTATTTATTTGACAGAGAGAGAGAGCCAGCAAGAGAGGGAACATAAGCAGGGGGAGTGGGAGAGGAAGAAGCAGGCTCCTAGAAGAGGAGCCTGACGTGGGGCTCGATCCCAGAACGCCGGGATCACACCCTGAGCCAAAGGCAGACGCTTAATTACTGCGCCACCCAGGCGCCCCAAACGTTCTCTTATTCTTTTAAAGGTGGCTTTGGATCTTTTTTTTTTTTAAAGATTGTATTTATTTATTTGACAGAGATAGAGACAGCCAGCGAGAGAAGGAACACAAGCAGGGGGAGTGGGAGAGGGAAGAAGCAGGCTCCTAGCAGAGGAGCCGGATGTGGGGCTCGATCCCGTAACGCTGGGATCACGCCCTGAGCCGAAGGCAGACGCTTAACCGCTGTGCCACCCAGGCGCCCCAAAAGGTGGTTTTGGATCTTGAAGAGTAGGCTAAAGCAAGTGGTTGGGTGCAGTTATGTCGGTGAGGGGCAGCCGGGGGTTTGTGTGGGCAATGTTTTAGGCATTCTGACAATGAGATGCCAGTGGACTTCCAAGCAGAGGGGTCCAGTGTGCCGCTGGCCACAGCTCCACGGAGACCGCTAGGAGGTATGCCTTATTCATCTTACAACCGACAATGTCCTTTGGCCTGCAATTACTGCAGTTGACGAATAATTTACAAAACGAAATCCAAATACACTTGGGTTTTGAATGAGGGAAGTTTCCAGTTGGGAAGGCAAAAGGAACCTAGAGAAGAAGGGAGAAAAAGGATGGAGGCCAGGAGTGAAAGGGAGGCTAGGACACGCAGAGGTGGAGAAAGAGGTGAAAGGACCAGGAAACCAGAAAACACACACAGCCACACAAGGAGAGGAGGGAGATGGACTGGGAGGCTGGGGAGGGGACAGTGTGGTGGCAGGGAGGGAGGGACAGCAGGGGCTGCAGGAGAGAGGTGGTTTACAGCAGACTGAAGTGGATGTTACTTGAGTCTGAATGCGTCTACCTGCCTTGCCACTTACTTGGACGACGGTCATTGGAATAAACTATTACTTGGCATTTTTGTTAGCACCTCCTAAATGAATCACTATTCACAGTTCTTTCGGTAACCTTACCATATAGTAGTTTAGCTTGAGCCAATGAAAGCAGTCAACGTGCCCCGGACAAACTGCAGACAGAGCCATCCAGTACAATTTTCTCTGTCTGTCCAACATGGTAGCCACTAGCCACAGTGGCTACCGAGCATTTAAAATGTGGCTAATTCAACCAAGGAACTGAGTCTTAACTTTTATGTAATGTTAATTAATATCTCAGAGGATGGTAAGTACACCAAAGAGGGTATAAACAAGACATACTCCTAGTATACAAATGACCAACCTCAAAAATTTAATAGCTCTAAAATTAAATGAACATTTAAAAATACTAGCAAATGATCTTAAGATATATTAGAAAACTATTATCTGGCACATCAAATGGATAGTTTCACAGATATTGTAGTGCTTGGAATAAGAAAATGAAATGGTGCATTTATTCAAAGACAAATGTGAGATAATAGTACACGTGGTACACGAACACGGCATAAATTATGAAGGCTGAATGACCAAATCACGGAAGTCTGGGGGCTACTCGACTGGGGGTGGTTTCCAAGCACATTATGCTGCAGGTTGACAAATGACTTTAATTTGTGACTTACAGACTCACAGGGTAAGAAAGAAGGGCTGTTTTTCAATGGTTGCCATAGACGGGTGAGAGAGAAGAGGAAGGAGGTGAGAGACTGCAAAAACCTGCCAAGAGAGCAGAGATTTAGGGGAATTCAAGCCACGCTTTGTGCTTCTTGTAGATGCAACTGGGCCACTCACCACCGACACTTCACTCTCGCATCTGCCTGCTGGGTGGAACGGGGGCAACAATGCCGATGACACCCACGCCCCAGAGATATCGTGTGGCATGAATAAGGGAGAGCAACAGAGTCTGCAAACGATGGAGAATCAAATACCAATGTTATTCCATTTTGTTCCCTCCTCACTTTTCTCAGCTTGGTCTCCTCTTCCAGGACCCCACCTGGACCCCATTTCAATGGATCTCAGATAATTCATTCAGGAATACAAAGCAGTTTCTATGCTTTTGGCTGTCCTGTTTCCTGTGGTACGTTGACCACAGTGTTTCCAGTTGGTCCCAAACCCCTGCCGAGGCCCAGGGTAAGTGGTCCATTATAAAACCGAGGCCTCGGACTATAGATCTAATTCTGGTTATTAGTGGAGGGTGCGTGTCATCGTGCAAGGAGAGCAACAACCCGTCCCTGCTTCTGCTGATCCTCTGAAAAAAACCTGCCAGGTCTTTGCCAGAGTGTGCCCTGAAAAACAGCCAAGGCACAAATTAACACCCACTTTCCGGCAATGGGAACAATTCCTGAAAAAGCCACTTCCACAAAACCCGAGGCAACCTGGAATAATCCGGGAGCCAAGACACAATTTATTACTTCACAAAGAACATAGAATTCTGACCCAGCAGCAAAGTAGCTGCTGGGTTTTTCCTTTCCCACACAAGCTGCATTTCAAAGGTCTGACACTCACAATTTACAAGCCCAGCCTTTGAGAGGAATGCTTTACATAGCCGAAGATTTATTGGATGTCATAAGTGAGGACAACATAGAGATCAGGTCCTCCTTAGTCCCTCGTCTTCGACACAGGGCCACAGAGGCCCAGGCAGAGCAAGCAAGAAACTTGCCCAGGATCGCACACAGCGATAGCTGATGAGACAGCCAGCTGTAAAACCGAGCTGTTTGGACCCTGGATCACTTCTCTCTCCAGCTCCTCTAATTTTTTGACTACGTTCGAATATCAATCACGTTCTCAAATTAACGTTTTAAGAGCAATAGGTTTCATTTTCAACAGTGGAATCCAAAAGGGGATTCCGGCATTGCTGAGGAGAGAGAGCCTCACAACATCAAAGGTTAATTTTTAACCCTGGCAGACCACGTTTCCATGAAAAGAGGTGGTAGGTAAGACCGGGCCTGAAGTGGCAGCGTGCATCTGGGTGACCCAGACAACACACAAACGCGCTGCTGGTGAGAATGTGAGTTGGCAAAAACCATTCTGAAAAGAAAAAAAACAACAATATGAATGAGATGTCCAAACCTCAGTTTTGAGCCAGAATTCCTACTTCTAGGAACTTTCCCCGAGGAAGTCACTAAAAAAGTAAGCAAACATGCAACGTACAATAGGTTTCCAGCAAAACACCTGGAAACAACATAAGCAACAACAAGGTTTGGTGAAACACACTTGGATATACCCGTCCACGGGATGTTAGGCACTCAAGAGAGAGGGTTTCTATATATATCTCCTAACAGAGAGACGGTCTTTAAAAAGCACATTACAAAACGGCATATATAGAATGATTCCGCTGTTGTTAGAATAAACTCTTTCTGTTTATTAGCAAGCAATAAAAAATATCTAAGATTACCACCCATCAAAAGGACCTAGGAAGTGTTGAATTTTTCTCCTTTTGTTTGTAGTGTCTATTTTCCTGTAATGGAAATGTATTAATTCCTAAAAAGTTTTTTGAAAGGTCTTACAAGTGAAACAGGATGATTATTTACTACCCAAGGTAGATACCCACAAAAGAATAACCTTAATACCCTCTCTACTGGCAGGATCCAGGGGCCGAATGGTGATGCTTATCTTTGCTCCAGCATCTGTCAAGCCTCCCTAATTACTCCTGCAGGTGGCCAGATGGAACTGGCTCTTTCCATCACAGGCCATTATGAGCCTCATGCCCAGGACAGAAATGTGACCTCGGTGACTACTGCCCTTTCTTCCCCTGGTACAAGGAGTCTTCTTTCTGCTCCCTCGCAGATGTGCTCGACTATTCTTCACCTTCCATGTATGCTCCGAGAAGGTGATGCAGCCAAAGGGGCTCTAACTCTGACACCAGCTGGCCTAGGTTTAAGGACTGGCTCTGCCATGTATTTGCCGCCTGATTTTAAGCAAGTATCTTCACTTCTCTGAACCTGATTTTCTTCTTTTGTAAAGATGTAATTTATACATCACAAAATGCGCAAGCCTTAAGTGTATACTTCCCCGAGTTTTGACAAACATTTACAAACATTACAGATATTTACATTCATGTATCTGCCACCTAAGTCAAACTATAGAACATTTCCATTACCCCAGAAAGTTCCCTCTTGCCCCTTTCAAGTCAATTTCTGTAAACTGCAGCAACCACTTTCTGATTTCTGTTACCATAGCTTAGTTCTGCCCGTCTTAGAACTTCATAGAAACCGACTCCTGCAGATCAGCTCTTCTGTGTCTGGCTTCTTTTGATCAACATAATGTCTTTGAGATTCAGCCATGTTGTTGGATCAGTAGTCTGTTCCTTTTTGTTGAATGTGTCTGTTGTGTGAATACACTCAGATTTGTTTATCTTCTCACCCTGTTGATGGGTGTTTTCTGTTTTGGGGTGTTATGAATAGAGTTGTTATTAACACTCTTGTTCAAGTCCTGTGTGTGTGTATGTGTGTGTGTGCGCGCACATGTATTTTGATTTCTCTTCAGTAAATACCTAGGAATGGATTTGCTGATCAATTCTCCAAAGTGGTTGTACCATTCTATACGCCCACCAGCAATGTATAAAGGCTTCTGTCTCTTTCCTCACCAACACTTGGTATCATCAGTGAAGTGATATTCACGGTATTGTGTGAAGGTTTTAACTTGTATGTTCCTAATTACTAATGACATTGAGCATCTTCGTGTAGTTATTGGCTATTTATATATCTTCTTTTGCTAAGTTTCAATTTAAGCCTTTTGCCCATTTTAACAGTTTGTTAGCCTTTTTATTATTGGCTATGGGTTCTTTATATATTCTGGTTGTAAGTCTGTTGTCACATAAATGGTTTTAAAAATACTTTCTTACCTATCTGAAACATTCAAGGTAAGGAGCAAAGTAGACAATGCTGTGACAGTCTGTCACCTTTAATGACGGCCTTCCTTAATAAAAATCACAACCTGCTATTTGCAAGGAACAGTAAAATGGGGGCTAAAAGCATTGCGAGGATGGCACATCCTCCATGGACACAGAGGACAGGAAGCCCTTGGCTTTGTCCCACAACCCTGGAAAGTCTCCGGCACTGCTGGTCTACTACTGGATTCTCTTGATTCTGCATCTTCCCCAACTCTGCTTCCCCATCAACTCATGTCATGATTATCATTCCCTCATCTTCTCTTAGATGTTGGATCAATTTTTTTGCTCTGATCTCCGATCACTTTCCTTGTTCCTGAAATACTGGGTTTTGAGCTTCTTACAACCATGGTTTATGTTATTTTCTTATGTGACTTCTCGTTTATCCCGAATCCTGTCCTTAGGCCACCTGGTCTGCATGGTCTTGCTTTTATACCAAGAGTCAAAAGGTTCATGTACTCTGGCCTGTTTATGTGGCTTCGGGCCCTTGGATCTGTCCTGGGTCTAGCCCATTCTTTAATCTTTGCATATCTGGGCTTGCCCATGATGTACCAGACTTGGTGCCTCATTTTTTACCCAGAAATAATATGGCCAGGATGTCTGTAGGGTAAGAGCTCGATTCTGCTTCCCAGGATAAAATATTAGCATGGCCTTAGCCATCAAGGTCTTTAATAACTTACTTCCTATCAGCTTCCCCTACCTAGCTTTTGTTGTTTTTTAATAAGTTTTCCAACAAGAAAATACATTTTTATTTTTCTCCATTAAATGAAAAGATTAGTATAAAATAATAAGCAAGGATCACAAGAGTTGACAGCTCATTGCTGTTTCAACGGCAAGTTACTCTTAGCTAGAAGACAGAATCTGGGCTCATGTGATTTTTTTTTTTTTTTGACTGCTCTATGTGTTCATTCATTCATTTATTCACTCAGCATTTACTGATCACCTGCTAGATGTGAGTTTCTGTGATTGGGGGTGAAAATAAATAAGCTTCAGACACAAAACCTTACTCTGAGATGTTCACTGGCTGGTGAGGAAAGCTAAGAGGTAAAGAACCTTCCTTCTACAAAACGGGAAGGGTTATAAGGCAAGTGCACAGTGCTATAGGAGTTTAGGGGAGAAATGCAATATTCATTCCAGAGGCCATTAGGATTAACAGTGATGGCAATCTTTCAAGGAAAGATCGTATATGAGCAGTGCACTAAAGGATAACTAGAAATTTAACAGACAGACAAGGAAGATAGGGAACACTGTCAACAGAAATGTATTTCACCAAACCCTCAATCTCTGAAAATGCTAGAAACAAGTTCATTTTAAAAATGATACTTAAGTCAAAAAGAATGTTTAAAAAACATAGAGAGAGAAAAAGAAATAAAGAAATAAAGTAGTGGCTATTTAACAAAAAAAAAAAGAACATATGTATAGGTTAGTCATGCCGGGATGGTGTATCTCCCCCTGCAATGTTGTCTGGGGTGAGCACAGGAAAAGACCACATAAGCAAGCAACACATGGTCCCAAACACAGTGTGACTGTGCTCTTCCTTCTTCACACTGGCCGGTCTGACTACCATCTGCCTCATCTGTGCAAACGAAAACCAGGGCCACTTTGCGCACAGTTCTAACCCCAGAGCTGTGTCCAGCACATCGAAGCACTGAATGTGGTGCCTGAAAGAAATGGATGCATGAAGCCGTGAACACAGGCAGCGCGAGGGGGGCGCCGCTCCTGCAGGCAAATATGGCCCCTGTGTGTCAGGGCCTGCACACCTGGATTTTTCTTTCTGCTTCCACCCTGTGTTAACATTTGAGTCTTCTGTTGCATCGCATAAACCATTACAATTTGAAGGTGATCTCGGAGTCTTCTGTGGCTGTTTGAGAAAGGAAAAGTATTTCTTGGGGAAATACCTTTGTTAACAGGAAATTTTTAAAAGCACTCCCTTAGGACTGGCTCAAACCGCTCTTACTTACAGAGATGGTTTCCAGGAATGTGACCCAGAAAAAGTAAAAATGTATCCAATGTCTAACTGGGCGCCAAATGGTTACACACGATCACCTCTGGTTTCAGTGTGTAACTGTGCCAGGAAGTAACCTCTGTTATTTCAGAACAACTAAAATGCAACTTGCCCTTTTCTTGCAAAATAGCATCCTTGGGGCAAATCTACCTGTGGGAGGGGCCCACACAGAACGTGAATGGATTGTTGCGGGGGGGGGGCGGGAAGAGCAAGGGACTCAAGGAAACGCAGATCAGAGCCCCAGTAAGACACCACCTCACACCCGCTGGGATGACCATAGTCAGACATACGGTAACAAGTGCTGTCAAGGATGTGGGGAAGTTAGAACCCTCACACACTGCCCATGGAGTGTGAAATGGTGTGGCTGCTCTGGAAAACAGCCCGGCAGTTTGATGAAAGGTTAAAGACAGCGTGAGCCCGTGACCCAGCAACTCCACTCCTAGATGCGTATCTCGGATATAAAAACATACATTCACACAAAACCTCACGCACGAGTGTGCACAGCATCAGTACTCGTAATAGCCAAAAAGGGAACACAACCCAATGACCAGCAACCGATGACTGGATAAAGAAATCGGCACGTCCATACAACGGAATGTGATTCCGCACTAACAATGGATGACACACCGACATCCACTACCACGTGACGAGTGAAAGAAGCCAGTCACAAAAGACCCCATGTTGCATCATTCCATGTACACGAAATGTCCAGAGTAGGCACCTTTGTGGAGACAGAAGAGAGATCAGTGGGTGCCAGGGGCTGGGGGTGAGGGTTGGGAAGAAGTGGGGGGTGACTGAGAATGGCTACAGGCTTTCTTATTTTCTTTAATTTTTAAAAATATTTATTTATTTATTTATTTGACAGAGAGAGAAAGCAGGGGGAGGGGCAGAGGGAGAAGATGTGGGGCTCCATCCTAGGACACTGGAATCATGACCTGAGACGAAATCAAGAGTTGGACGCATAATCGGCTGAGCCACCCGGTTGCCCCGGCTTTCTGTCTGGGGTAATGAAAAAGTTAGCAAACATTTAGCGGTGATTACTGCACAACCTGGTGAATGTAGTACAAACTGTTGAATTGTACACCTTCAATCTGTGAATTGCGTGGTATGTGACTTACATCTCAATAAAGGTGTTACTTAAAAAAAAAAAAAGGACTTGGCAAGGTGAAATACAGAAGAGAAGAAGGGACAAAGTTCAACCATAAAGGGAGGGCCAGACTGTCCCAGGACCTGGCGACAGAGAAGTTCAAGGCAGTATCAGAACCACTCCTGATTTCAGTTCTACTTTCGTCTTGGGGGATATGTATTCTTAAGCTAACTCCTGGGAACTATAAATCTGTGCGAATATGGCAGCCACCAGCCGCAATGCAGTAAAATTGAAAATTCACTTCCTCGGTGGCATGAGCCACATTTCAAGTGCTCAGTAGCCCCACGTGGTGCTTGGTCATCACATGGTGCAGATGTGGAAACATGTCTATCATTTCATTCTTATCAGATGACACGGCTCTAGATGCCTTATGTGGCTACTTGGTGGGGTGTCAACGACTTCCCACCAATCCGCTTCGTCTTCTTTAAAGCCTACAGTTAAAAGAACTCTTTTCAGTATTGTTACAGGTAAGAATCTGGGCCCAGGCCAGGCAAAAAAGCAGGTCCCTGCAAAGAACGGAGCCTGGGCCAGGCCTATTCCCACATGGCTGTGTCACTCGACACAGAGGCATTGCTCTGTCCTGCTGGGATATTGGGTGCTTTTAATTTATTAAAAAAATCAAATCAAAACAAAACAAAGAAAGAAGGAGAAGAATTCTAGTATTGTTTTTATAATACCAGTGGAATAATAAACAACTATTTAATGTTCTGAGCTGTGAGATGAAGCCCCGAGGGGAATAGGAGGGGAGATAAATCAATATTTACCAGTAGTCCTTATCCCACGTTAAATATCAGCGTAAACTTAAAAAACCCTGTTTTTGGTGGCTGCCTGTCCTTATGCCCGCATTTCACTGGTCTCTTGCTCTAGTAGAGAAATAATCATTTCAGAAGCAGCGACGAATACCTGAATAATGTCCATTATATACGTTTTACTGTTGTCTTTAATAGTTACTGTAAGCGCAGGGGTTGTAGGAAAACACTGCCTGATCGAAACCGTTCACCCTTTGTCACACAGCAACACGTAAATGTCAGCGGGAGTCAACCGATATTACTAATAAAGCCAGAGACTGAGTAAAATGAAGAGGAATTTGCTAGAAGGTTTCTGAACTGGGTGGGGGTTTTGCATTTCACAGATACGAGTTAAGCCTCCAAACGAGAGACGTTAGCAGCCCTCGTTTGTCCGACACACAGTCCGGGCCTCCACACCAAAGGAAGAACATGCGGGCCGAGAATCTACCATGTGACCACACCCCTGGTCTCTCAGCCTCCAGGGAAAAGAGCAAAATTCCGTCTCCAGAGAAGCCAGAAGGTGGTTTCGGTAGGGAACATGGAGCCAAAAACCCAGGTCATTATATAACATTGGCTGGATGGTCCAAACAGCAGATTTCCTATTGCATATTAAAGTATTCATGGGCATCGCCCTCCCTGCAGTCGCCAATAAAGATCCTTTATAAACACTAAGTGAATAAAATTCCCGACACCGTCTCCATGGGGGATGTATATTAAATACCAAGCTTTTCTTATCAATGGGTAAGGCTAAGCCCCGAGAGGTGAAATAAGTTGCCTTAAATCACGGCACGCCAAGAGGAGCCCAGGTGCGCTGGCATCTGAACCTGCTTTGTAAAACCTCACTGTAATTGTACAGAATATGACAAGAAATGCGATCATTATACAAAGAATTTTGGAAGTTAAGCAGTTATTTAATCAAAGTCACTTAAATGATTTATGGCTGGAAGGATCAAAGAATTAATGTTACAAAATTAAGCAAAAGCCAAAATGAAAGCAGTGGTGGGGGGGTGGCGGGGTGTGGGGTGGGGATATGGTTTTCCCACATTTTCATTCTTTTGTGTAAGTGAACCCAACAAATGCTTGTATATTTGCAATGAAAGTAAATCTGTCTCTCCCTCTGAGAGGAAAGGAAAATGACAATAAAAGGAGTGTGGTTCAACTCAGTGAGAAGNTCGATCCCATAACGCCGGGATCACGCCCTGAGCCGAAGGCAGACGCTTAACCGCTGTGCCACCCAGGTGCCCCTCCCTCCCAACTTCTGCTAAGAAGGGAAGGGAATCTACTCTTCTAAGTCTCTAAGCCAAAAGCTGAGAGAAAGACACTAGGCCTCGGCCCAATACCAAATGCCCTTGAAAATGCCTGTTGTGGCCAACCTGGCAGCCAGTTCCATAAACTACCCACAACCAGCACGACTCTCTTTCCCTTCCTCCATGTCCCCCCTGCTTCCCAGAATTTGGCTCCCTCTTCATCTGACTGGTTGTACTGGACAAAGCCACCATGTTGAATTTCTCCTCACCCCCCTCACACTCCTCCGCATGCTCCTCAGAACAAACTGTGACTCCATCACACCACCACACGCAATCACACTCGACTCCATCACACCACTACACGCAATCACACCCCTCCTCTGGTATCAGAGCCTGGCATGTGGGAAAATAGATGTTCATTCCGCTCAAATAGAAATAAAAATTTCTGCTTCTTTGATGGCCAGCTGTGTAAATGATGAGCACTCTAGGCGTCCATTCACAACGCAAAGGTTCTGCTTGCTATCTCTCTCCACGAGGATCCTCTCCAGGCTGGAGGTGAGAGACCATGGTCCAAAACAGAACATGAGGCTGGGCTACAAGGAAACCTGGCTCTTTTTCACATCGCCTTCATGTCTGTTTGTAACCCAGGCAGCATCACCCACACCTTCCTGCTGCTTGCTCCCCATGCCTTCCCGCGATAGCATCTCTGTGCAAAGACCTCCTCTGACCACATCGCACAGAGCACCACCCACACCATCTCTCTCTTGCCTCTTCTTCCTGTTCAACTTTTCTTCAGAGCAGTTATCATCACTGACACCCTGTCTGCCTCTAGAACACAAGCTCCATGAGGGCAGGGGCCTTGACGTGGTCACCGCTCTATTCCCAGGGTCTGTCCTTGTAGCAGCCACACAATCAATTCTTACGGAATACATGCATGGGATGAACGAATGTATGGAGAGCATTTACCAAGTACCCAATCATAATGTCTACCAATTACTGAGTGCTGAGAGTACTTTCAGCAAGCTCCTCGGGTATTCCATCAACACACACATTTTCCATCTTTAGTCAATAGAAAGTCTCTTGCAGCGAACCCTAACGTCAACTATGGATTTTGGGTGATAATGATATGCTAATGCAGGTTTATTAGTTGTAACAAACGTACCAGGTGGGGGATGTTGATAGTGGGAAGCCATGCATGGGTGGTGGTGGGGGGGTATATGAGAAATCTCTGTACCTTCTTCTCAATATTGCTGTAAATCAAAATCTGCTTGAAAAAAATTAAGTCTTTTTTTTTTCTTTCTTTCTGAGAGAGAGAGAGAGGGAAATTTCAAGTCGGGGAGAGGAGCAGAGGGAGAGGGAGAAGCACACTTCCCGCTGAGCAAGGAGCCTGACACAGGGCTTGATCCCAGGACCCAGGGATCATAACCTGAGCTGAAGGCAGACCCTTAACCGACTGAGCCACCCAGGAGCCCCTAAAAAATAAAGTCTTAAAAAAAAAGTTTCTTGCCCCAGGATAGCGGTGACACATGTTCCCAGGGTTATTACTTTACCTTCTCTTCTCACCAGCATGGGAAGCTTATTACTTCTGCCAAAATAGGTATGAGAATGATTCCTACTGTGTTCATTTCATTTTTAAGAATATCCATAATATTTATGCACTGTGGCCTACTGGAGAAAAAATGCTTTTCAAAGGCAATAAAACACCACAACAACCAGATTTAAATGCTTTCATTTAATCTAAATAAACCAGTTCTGCAACTTGGTAGATGAGCCCTCCAAATAGGTACCAGATGGTAAGCTTTCTGGGGAAAGTAGCTTCAGACTTCACACCGAACTGGGACCAGCTACTTCTCTTAATGAAGAATCTCTCTGAAGTTCTCAGTTGATTTCGTATCAAGTGGTTTCTACGGACTAGAGGATATGGTATGGCGTCTGAGTGGTGAAAGCAGCCGATACAACATATGGGGCTTGGATTCTGACAGACCCAGGCTGTGTCCCTGTAGCAGCCACGCAATCAATACTTACGGAATCGACTTCTAGCTCTGCCACCCATCAGCCATGTAAAGTCAAGCAAGATGCTTAACTTCTTAGAGTCTAAGTGTCCTTGCCGCTCAATTGCCCTCATTTAACTAACATGGAATAATTGTTTGATCTGGGGGTTGACTCTGTCCCACTTTTAAGCTAAGGAGTTAAATCCTTGCTGGCAGAAGATACATGACTCCTGTGTCAGACGTCATGACTCTCAGCCCAGCAAGCAGCGTGGACATGAGCACTTCCATCAGTTACCCTCAGGCCCAAGCCCACAGGGACAAGGCAGAGGGGTCCAGACAGATGCTGCACATGCAGTGGCCTTGCACTGCTGCTGAGGGACACTGAACTTGGGGAATGCACTGCTTTTAAAGCAAGCAGGAAGCAAGCCTGCCCTTTGTTCTGGATGTAGCCCTGACCTCATTTCTCAGGGCTGCTCACTGAAAACCCAACCCTGAAGAATGGCTCAGGTCAAAAGCAGTCATGGCCTTATATTCTTCGCATAGACACATAAGACCGTGAGGGAGCCATGGAGAGCCGCCTCCCAATATTCATATGATTAAACTATGCCCCACAATGTCCACAACCTGGTACCCAAACATGCTACCTCTCTCTCTCCTCTCTTTCTTTCAGAAAGGCATCCTTTTTTTTTTCTTTTTTTCCAAATCTAGCACCACTCCAAGAATTCTAAAATGTTTGAGATGGGAGGCATTTCGGAAAACAAATCCTTGTGAAAGTTTAGGAAGCTGCTGACAAATTATACACATTGTTTTTCTTTAATGAATGGAGAAGTGTTTCATATAACGTTAGGTACAAAAGCAGGATCCTAATTTGTTTTCTAATATCTGAAAATACTTTACATATGCATGGTATTTTTCCATGTTTTACAAATGCTGCAATGAAAAGGTGTTCTATCACCTCTATTCAGGAGAAAAAATGCAATGCTCTAGGCCAGCCCCTTCACCTCGCAGATGAGGAACTGGGAAGCGGACAGGCCCAATGGCCTCCCTCACTGCCCTTGGCAGGCCCTTTGCAGAGGTGGTATTGGATTCACACCCTCTGATTTCCAGTGCCGTGGCTTATGTCTTCAGAGGATCTGCAAGGGGCAGCAGGGCTGGGGGTGGAGGGGCTGGCCAGGGTGACCATGACACTCTGAACTTGGGCAAAGCAGTTGTTGCATGTTGAATGACTGCTGGAAGCTGGACTCAAGTTCATCTGCCCATGACTACGGCGAACATGAGGGAGAAGATGAATTCCTTTAGGCCTGAGCTGCTTAGGGTAAGCCACTCATTGTTAATAGTTGGCAGCCAACGGAGATGTGGCTTAACCCAAGGCAAAACAAAGCCCTGAGACTCCAGTAGGCAGGACTGAGGTTGGGCTCTGGCACAAACTCCTGAAGGCTTGGCTTCAGCCTGAGCTATCTGAATTACTTGTCTAGACAGTTCCCATTTCACTGGATAATTAAGTGGTCCCGCCGCTCCCCGAGCAATGTTCACAGTTCACGTAATGTGTCTTTCTCAGGCACGTATTTATCTCTCTCTTCTTCCCCCAATATTATTTTCAAATGACATTTCTGAACCCCACACTTTCTATTCAATTTTTTGGTAGCAATGACTTTGCCATTCCTTCTTTCAAGAGAGCAGCCCAATGCGAGTTATTAAAAGATCTAATTGGGGTATTGGTCAATTAGCTCAGCTGTGTTAGAGTAGACTGGCTGGAGCATCTTGGGGTTTATCTCTTAAAGTCTTACAAAACAAATCTGGTCCTGCTTCCATGGGGAGTGTATTTGGGGAGAGCATCCAGCTTTCTGACGCCTGCCATACACAACTCAAGTTAACATTCCAACAGTGAGTCCAGGCCTTCCTCTGGGCAGGAGGGCTATAAAGACCAAAGATGTGAATGTTCCTTCGTGGGGCTGGGGGTCTAGTGCGAGGCAGAGGAAGTCTGCAGTGGCAATTCATTGAGGTAACTACTACTGCATGACTCAGCCCCCACCTTTCAAACTTTGGGACAATGGAGAGAGCAGTGAGTGTCCCCAACTGAGAACACATCAGAGGGAAATCTCAGTGTGGTTGAAAGGAAAAAAAACCGCTGAGGATAAGT
Source organism: Ailuropoda melanoleuca (assembly GCF_002007445.2). NCBI lineage: Eukaryota > Metazoa > Chordata > Mammalia > Carnivora > Ursidae > Ailuropoda > Ailuropoda melanoleuca. Next base: position 36,876,635 of record NC_048222.1, read on the forward strand.
TTTCAATGTGCACTCCCAAAAATCCTTGTGTTCTGCTCTATAATGTCCTAAAAATAATAGTTGATGGGAAAACTAAGGACTGACCACTTAAAACCTATGCAACTTTGTAACCGGAAGTCAGCAAAAACAATTAATTTGTTCCTGGGATATAATTTAATATCCGAAGCAGGAAGCTAAGCGTTCTAGAGTCGGCCTCAGGGGATATTAAAAAACGTACAAAGAGCAGAGAGTGGCATTGCTGACTTGTGGGTGTTAAGGCAAGATGAGAAAGCAGAGCTCTGAGCCATAGGACAGCCATTGAAGGGTGTGCAGGAGAAATACAACTAACTCCCGGGGTCCCGGAGCCCCCCCAGGCTGAAGGCGTACTTCTCCTGGAGGGGCCCGAGACAGACATGCATCTTTAATTTGCTTTCAATAGATCTCAGAAAGCTCCTGCCAATGAAGCACTCTACTGAAGGGTTTTGGTGTTTTATGTTTTGGTGTTTTTTTGGTTTTAGGGTTTTTTGGGGTTTTTTTTGTTTTTTGTTTTTTTTGTTTTGTTTTGTTTTGTTTTTTTTGGTTTGGTTTGGTTTTTGTTTGGTCCTGTGGAAGTGTATAGTTCTACCTCCATGATTCCATCTCCTCCAGCCTTGGAAAAATCACAGATGACTCGATCTAACTTCCATGGTACAGTGACATCATCCCTTCTGCTACCAGTCATTTGTGAATGAGCCAGTGTCACAACAACATGAGTTATCACAGAATCGGTTGCACCTCCCAGGATGGCTGAGCCTCGAACACAAAGCCCCGGAAGCTGGCAGAAAGATGTGGCTGCAGCAGGGGTTCTTGGGTTGGTTCTACCCAGGAAAGACAACCTGTTCTTCAAGCAACCATAAGTGGAGGAAATGAGAAAACTAAAAAATAATGCAGATAATGGGATACACTGGGACATTTGTTTCCTATATGCAACCTGAAGGTTAAATGTACTGTATTGTTTTGTGTGGATTTCATAGGTTTTTAAAAAGATTTTATTTACTTATGTAAGAGACAGAGACTAACAGAGAGAGACCATGAGCAGGTAAGGGGCAGAGGGAGAAGCAGACTCTGCAGCGCAGGGAGCCTGATGTGGGGCTCGATCTTGGGACTCTGGGGTCAGGACCTGAGCTGAAGGCAGACGCTTAACCAACTGAGCCACCCGGTTGCCCCTTCATAGGTTTTTCATAACCTTGTGTTGACATTCTTGTGTGGGATGGAACACCCAGTGTTGGCCCTTTTCCCGCATGGGACCACAGTCTGGACAAACCTAGGCTTGTCTGGCATGGGAATTATAGAATACAGCCACCCCATCAAGATGAACTTACTGTTTCTTCCATGTTCATGGGCTGCTCCTCTTGCACGCACAGGGGAAAGTGAGAGTGAGGGGACCGGAACAAGCAGTACTTAGCCTGGGGCTCAACAGAGGGGGTGGGGAAAGGCGCTGAACAGGCATATTACTCATCCTGATGGGTAGTACACTGTCCTCAGTGACATGGTAAATGATCTGGGCTACAGAAGGAAAAAAAGCAAAAACCCAAATCCTGCTTGCAAAAGAGATTTGACTCCCAAGACCTAACCCAGCAAATGTGCAGGTAAGGAATAAAATGGGTCTATGCTAACTAATCATAGACCTTACACAGGGACCAACTCCTGACACTGAGACACTGAGCAGAGAAGATGCACACTCCATTCTTTTGAGGGAAAGAAAACGTTCTCTAGGACATTGTGGGCATGGTCCACCTTTAGAAAACAGAGTCATGCTTTTTTTCCCTTTCTTTCTCAAAAGCAAACAAACACACAAAAACCCTTTGACCAACTTAATTTTTTTTCGAAAAAGGATTTCAGATGTCTTTGTTGTTTGCCTCACAGAACAAAATGATTCTGTTTATACAAAGAAAATAACAGGCCCAAATTCGAGCCCTCTGGACAGTCCTCTTTGGACCTCATCATTGAGCCCAAGCTGATCATTATTAATCACTTCGGGGCTGCCAGAAGCTTCCTGCCCTTTCCAAACTGCGGTACTTTCCTTTTGTAAGATCAGATAACTGTGTTATTTGGCTGTTCATTAAAATTTGCCTTACCTATTTGAAACATATTTTTCCATCTATGATTCTGTTCCCAAACTTGAACCACTTAAATTTCCTCTACTTTTGCAAAATTTCATTTCAAAGTTGGAAAGTTTTGATTTTTAAACTTTTGCTTCTGCGCACCACTTTTCCATTTTTGCATTTGCTATTTTAATCACAAACGTTGCCCCTGTTTGATTTGGCTGTCTGCTTCTGGCTGACATTCTCCTCTCATCTTTCTCTTCTTCTAGATCGACTTTTGCATTGCAGCTCTTTGGTCTCCCTCCCCGAACCCTTAAGAACATCTTTTTTAAGTGTATATCTGTTTCATTCAATCCCTCTCATGATGCTTAAACAGATACTAAACAGATAACCAACCTCCAAAAAAGGACAGATTATTGCTACCAACGCAAAAGAGAGTCATCACGGGAGCAGCGTCTCAGTTGGATGAAGGAAGAGGGTTTTGAGGATGTCTGAAAGGAGCTTCCGTACAAAACTTCCATACCACTTAACGTGAGCCTGGAAGGATGGGAGGTTGGCCGGAAGGATGGAAACATGTTGGGCTAAAGGCAAAAACTGTTGTCAAAAAAAATTAATCACGATTAATATACCCAGTGGGGTCATGTGGCTCTCATGCCCCCCGCTTGACTGGATGTGACAAGAGAGGCACTTCATTTTTTGTGGTCGTCTTCCCCAAAACTCATAACCCCAATCCAACCATGAGAAAATCTCAGACAAACCCGGTTTGAGGGGCCTTCTTCAATATACCTAACCATATTCCTCAAAACTGTCAAGGGCATGAAAAACAGCAAAGACAAGAGAAAATGTCGCAGACCAGAGGAGGCTAAGGGGTACAGGGACCTAATGTGATGTGGGATGCTCGAGTGGATCCTGGAACAGAAAAAGGACAGTAGCAGAAAAGCTTGTGATCCAAATAAAGTCTAGACTTTAAGTAAGGGTGACATACCAACACTGGCCTCTTAGTGTTGACAAATGTACCCTGGCAATGGGTGAAGCGGGGTCACTGTGTTTTTTCTGTAAGTCTGCAATTGGTCCAAATAAAAAACTTTATTTAAAAACCCAACCCAAATCATAAGTTATTCTCAAGCTCCTTGTGCTTGGGCTTGAACCCCTGGCTCCATTTTTTAAAATTTTTTCTTTTCTCCATCTTCTATGATTATTTGCGTACTTTGTGAGATGGACATGTGACCTCAGTGTTCACGTTTCCAAAATCGGGTCTCCTGAGGTCACATGACTTGATTAAGCAGTCCTTGTATCTTTCATCCATTCTCCCGCACAAATCAACAGCAGCAGCCATCCTCCCCTTTAATCATCTCAGCTTCCATAACCCTGCACATACACATTCAGTGCCTCGTGTGCTGGGCCCTGAGCTACCCTCCAGATACGCTGGTGACTTCGGGTCCCTGCCCTCAAGTCATCAAGATAAAGAAAGGTGAAATTCTTCACGACTAGCTCATCATGAAACAAGGGCATGTCCCAGGGGCCTTGCTGAATCTGAAACGTATGATTTGCTCTGCTGTTCAGAAAGCCTCCTCTTTCCACCCTATTTCCCACCATTCTTTCCTACCTCTCCCTTCCCTCCCTAAGCCAAGACCATGCTTTATGCCCCCTAAAATCATAACTGACTGTGTAACTGGATTCCACAGGCTGTCTGCATGGTGAGCGCCAGTATGAACTGGTTTTTTACGGTCACTTGAGCTAGGAAATTATAGCACAAAGATTCCATTTTCCTGTTTTGTGTATGATTTTCCTCTGTTGAAAAAGATGGGAGGGTTGGCGGACTCAGTGCTTCTCCCAGCTTTACCGTGCCGTCTGTCACACAAAATTCTCAATTCGGGGCCTAGGAGCAAATCAATAGGCCGTGACCCTGGAGGGTGGCATTCGGAGGAAGGGGAAGCTACAGGTCCCTAGAGAGAGTCACTGAAAATGCACCACAGTTGGGGAGCTGTCGCAGCTCCTTGCATGGGTGGGGCTATAGCAGCCCTGAGCTGGGTCCCGGGGAAGGCTGATGGAGCTTTGCTGGCTTGAGGTCTTCCCACGACAATGGGAGGTCTGCCTCGTTTTCATGTATGGAGCAAACTCCAAACTGGTGGGCTCGCAATCCCATGGCAGAACAGCTCCGTAGAAAGGCCAGGTTGTGAGGCCTGAGCTGAGGGGTCCTGGGAAGGATAGTAAAGAGCAGTGTGCACCTGGGTCAATGAGCCAATCACATGTGAGTCTGAGGTGCCTGTGGGACATGCAGGTGATACTGGTCAGCAGACCACTGGGTATGTGGCTTTCAAGTACAGGAGAGAGGTCTGGAGTCAGCATCCCTCAAAGTCAACGAGACTTTGACTCAACTTAACTCTGAGGATTCTCCTTCTGTCTCTGGGGGCAGGCATCCTGGTGGCTACAGAGGTTGAGCTGTGTGCTTAAGAGAGGCAGACAGAATAAATGGGGGTGGGTGTGTGGCCTTCCCCTGCCTACAAGAGCTCAGGGCTCCCTACTTTACCAATTTCCAGACTCAACTTGCCTGGTCTCTGCAGGGATCACGCTAAGGGCCGAGATGGGGTTCTCACAGAAGAGGTGACCGGGGCACCACTCGTGGGATGCCTGCAAGAAGTTTGCCTTGGATCAGAGGCAGAATTCTTGCTGAAAATGCTGGCACTGCCTTGCCCCATCTGAGCTAGGGTTTGAGATGAGCCGATGGAACTCAGTGATATTTCCCTAGTTGGAGACCTCCTCTATCTTCATCTTTGTAATGTGGGCAGGGTTCCCAAAGCAGCAAACCTCAGAACAAGAAAAGATATCCCAGGTGTGTGTGAAATTTCCACCAGGCTTTTAAAGGCTGGACTTGCCCTCGGTCTGCAGGTTTTCCTCAGGGCAAGGCTGGGCCTGAAGAAGTCTCTAGTTGATAAAGCTACATGACTCGTAAGGGCCATAGCTAGTCATCCCCAGGCCTATTGCTATTGGAGCCAAAGGGAGAGCTGCTTCAGATAGCCAGGAGTCAGGGCTCAGATGCTGGGGACTCAGAGAATGCCTAGATACAGACCTGAGGTGGGACTTCACTACTGCACCATAAGTGGGGACTGAGGAAGCAGGGAGGAGAGCAGGCTACAGTTAGCACATGGGACCAGAAAGATAAATGGGAGTCAGATTTTCTGTACAATGTGATGGTGGTCAAGTCAAGTGAGGGGTCTTGAGCAGATCCTGCTAGCTGCCTACACAATGACCTCTCTTGACATCTTCCTAACTAACAGTACAGTACACTGTTCTTGCTGGTGTCGCAATGTGCCCAGCTAAAAACTGACCTTTCCCAACCTCTCTTGTGCTCACAGTGGCCATATACAGTTCCAGCCAATGAAATGTAAGTGAACATGGCTAAGTGGGACCTCCGGGAAAGATCTTTACATGGGAACACACTGCTGGCGGGTACTTTTTGCACTTTCTCTTCTTCCCAGTGGGAACATAGATGCAGCGCTGAAGGACAGTTGCCTTGGGATCACACAGCAGTAGGTGTGAAGACAAAGCCCACACTCTAAGGATGAGTGGGGGGAAAGGCAGGAAGAGCCTGGGTCCCTCACGGCATGATGGAACCAGCACACCAGCCCTGGACAGCCTATCCCAGGGCTTCTTGCTATGTGAGAAAAACAGAATCCCAATCTGGTTCAGCCCTGTGTAGTTAAACTAGTCAGTCTTTATTACTTGCAGCCAATCAAATCTTAACCAACGGAGGGTCTTAAATCAGTAGACAGATGAGAACTAGATGGACATCAATCCACGGTAAAATGGTAAAAAAAAAAAAAAATCAGGAATGATAGTAACTGATGTAATGGCAAAAAAGCAGCAGCACCAGGAATGAGCACTCATTTCCCTGGTAGTGAAAGCGGTCGTGAGGCGTAGTGGGCTCCGCCGTAACTACAAAAGCTCCCTGCATTCACATGTTTAGGGGGAAACCGTGTCACCCGACTCCCATAAATGCCCACCACAGGTGAGAAGTGTCAGAACTGTCTTCAGTCTGTGCCGCAACTTTATGACAACTTCTCCCAAGGAAAGGGTGTCACATGAAGAGAGAAGCCAGGGTCCTCCACAGACCTGGTATGCTCACTTGGACGCCATAACCTACTAGAGCCCACCAGAAAACGGATTCCTGGCTTTGCGTTGCTTGATTTTCAGGAACACTGAAAGCACCCTTATTGGAAGACTCTGCCCCGGCATGTTGGGGTTTTGCTCACATCTCCTGTAGTATTTGGTACCCTGTGCTTTTCTTTTCTTTTTTTTTTTTTAAGATTTTATTTATTAATTTGACAGAGAGATAGAGAGAGAGAGACAGCCAGCGAGAGAGACAGCCAGAGAGAGACAGCCAGTAGAGCAGGGAGCCTGATGTGGGGCTCAATCCCAGGACCCTGGGATCACGCCCTGAGCCAAAGACAGACGCTTAACGACTGAGCCACCCAGGCACCCCAATCCTGTGCTTTTCTGAACTAAATATGCTCACTCAACTCAGACTGTATTGGTTTATCTATTTATATGTACTATATATCCTACAATATATACTATATATATTACTATCCATACTGCACATATCCATATATTATTACAGTCTATACACTGAACAGCATGTTAATTTACTTGACTACAAATTCCCTGAGTAGGACAGCAGGTTTCTGACATGGCACGTGGCACAGAGGAGGCCTGAAGGAACAGCATGTGTGGTGTCAGGAGGACTCCAATATTTAGCCATTTGTCAGAAAGACCTCATTTATTTTTTTTGAAGATTTTATTTATTTATTTGAGAGAGAGAGAAAGAACACAAGTGGGAAGAGGGGCAGAGGGAGAAGGAGAAGCAGACTCCCTGTGGGGCTCTATCCCAGGACCCTGAGATCATGACCTGAGCCGAAGTCAGACACTCAACCAACTAAGCCACCCAGGTGCCCCTGGAAAGACCTCATTTATAAAATGATTTATCTTCTTTCTCCATCTCTCATGTAAAATGTTCTCTACCCTTTTTCTATCTAAAGATGGACACGAACATAAAATTATCTTCTGTAAAACATCTTGCCACTATTCAATATAAAATGTATATAATATAAAATATGATCCAATCTATTATTCTTCTGGTCAACTGTTTTGGCTCTTCTTAAATTTTACTTTCTAATGCTTTAATTATATTTGTCCTTTCCTACCCTCTTTCAAAATTCCTCCTTTTCTCTAACTTGTGAAGTATAAAACTTGATACATTATTATTGTACACAGTTAATTTCAAGCTGGAAGGGTTTACAATTGTTCAGTCCTCTGTACTTGCTTTTGGATGAGACAGTGTGTTCCTGTTCATCTGTGATCCATGATGACCTCAAACTGTTTTCCTCCATAGAAATTCACAAAGAAACACATCCTATTATTTTCATTCATTTCCCCACCCTAATTTTCATGAACTTCCATGCTCCTGATTAATTTCAATACCACGTAAGAAGTGTTGAGATGTATTTTTAAATGCCTTCTGAACTGACCCGTGTTCTATACAAGTACCTCTAAACATCTACGGTACTAAACACACAGACTTGCCCTGATTATGCACCATTCCTTTCAGTAACTATATCAACTCAAACGATCATGCTATTTATCCCTGTACAATGGGGCTCTAATTAAGGTCCAGTTCCCACAAATGTTCTGGAATTTTATGAAAATATTTCTCTATGAGATTGGTATCGTGGATTAGTTCTACTTTATTCCTAAAATCAATCAATGTCAAAGGCCTCATTCTCAGTTTTATATTTAAACATGTTCCACATTCCTGGGCAGATCTTAAACACAGTTAAATGGGTGTGTTCTCTGCGTGATTTGTTCCTTCTTTGATGGCAGAAATTATGTAACACAAATTAAACAGAGGTGGCAGAGACAGGAAGGGAAGCCACAACGATGACTCCATGACACCAACACAAAAATGATCTTGGAGGTTCGCAAGGTGTCAGACTGGAAAAGGCTGTTTGCATCTTTAAATTCAAATCTGCCTTCAACTACCAGCTATTCAAAAGAGACTCACAAGATTTAGTGAATTGAGCCATTGGACACTGGATTGTTCTATCAGCTCAGCCATGAAATTCCCTTGCCAAGTTGAAATGCCCCCTCCAAAGATGGCTAATCATGACCTTGGCATTCCCTGGCCCTAGCATGGAGGCAGCTAACAGCTCACGTTGGCAAGACTGGAAAAGACAAGCATGGAAGAGAGAAGAGAAGGGGGGCGGGGATGACGATGGCAATAAACAGCACAAAGGCTTGGCAGCCAATCAAGTCCACTGGGGTCAAACCCAGTCACCACCGTGTACTAGCTGTGTGACCTTTAGTAACTGAAGTTTTTCAATGGGAGTCCCAGCTTCTTTCTTTGCAAAAGAGGGAAACCAACACTTACCTCATAAGTTTGTATAGAATAATCAAAATAGAAAGTTTTTGGTACACTGAAAGTGTCAAATATGTGTTCATTGCTTTCTTTCTCTCTTCCTATCTCCCCCCCAAATAAAAACAAAGCAACGACAAAAAACAGGAAAAAGAAAAAGAAAGAAGGAACACTTCACAGCTTTGGTGATTTTGATTCTCACACCATCTCATCACCACTGACCATCTTATTATTATATTTGAAGAGTTGGCGCTAGTCACCTAAGACATATAGCACCTGGCCCTCAAGTTGCTTAGCAGATAAAGATATGGGAAATGTTGTACATGGTATCTTAGGTGACACGGCAAAAAAACATCAAGGACAATACGTGCTTCAAAAACTCAGTGTTCGAGACCACTGCTTCACAGATAGAGCAAGGCTGCAAGGAGGGGACAAGCAACTCTGGGCATCAAGAATTATAATGATCAGGACAAAGTGAAGGGTTTGTGCTTGGAAATAATGAGATACAAGGTGGAAAAGGTGTTCTTGAACTTGGTCAAGAAATGAACAAAGTCATGTCATGAGATTAAGCTGGCTGCCAAGTACAGGATGGACGGAAAAGGTAGGAACCAGGGGCAGAGGGGGTGCTCATGGTGGCCACTGCAATGTCTAGGAAGCAGGGATGACACCTGGAAAGGAGGGGGGAGGTGGTCAGTGGTCATGGGCATGAGAGGAAGTAACGATTCTAGAGAGAGCCTAAGGAATGGAGCATTAGGAGAGGCAGTCACGGGATTAAAAGATAAAGAGAGAGGGAGTGAGAAACTCTCTGGTCCCCAAGCAGAAAATACTGATACCCCACCACTATCAGTAAGATATTATCAACATACAAGCACAACTGGGGTGAAAAAATTTAAAGTATTCTAAAATACATTTAAGGCACTTGTTCACAGCAGGAATTTTGTGGGTCTCAACTTGCAATGGGCCCAAAAATGTTGGTGTTTTAATTAGGTGAGAAATAATCAGCTTTCTCAAGAAGAATGAGTTGTTCCCCCTCTTAAAGCATGATAAATTATGATACTATATGGATTATTCCCATGGATTCTTTCTGATTAGAGGGTATTGCAAAATTTAGTATTGTTTTCAGTAATATAATCCACCAGCAGAATTTCTATCTATTAAAAACTACTTAATTATTAAATTTGAGTGAGTATTAGATTTCCATCACCAATCCATGCTGGCTCCATGCCATTCCCAGTTAGGCTAAGCACCTAAATCATTATAAAATCAACCTACACCCACTCTTCCCTTGTGAAGAACTGAGTTTATTTTTTTAATTTTGTTTATTTATTTATGTATTTATACACGTACTTTTAGAGAAAGAGAGGGAGCATGCGTGTGCGCACGAGCTGGGGGAGGGGCAGAGGGAGGGAATCTTAAGCAGGCTCCATGCCCAGTGGGGAGCCCGACATGGGGATCAATCTCGCCACCCTGAGATTATGACCTGAGACAACACCAAGAGCTGGATGCTTAACCGACTGAGCCACCCAGGTGCCCCTCTCCCAAGTTTCTTTTAAATATAACTGAAACGCAAATATGTTTAATTCCTCACTTTGACATTTCCACTGGCGTCTACTACACAGTCTATCCATGAAGCACACCCCGTTGCTGATCCTGAAGCAACATTCTAGGTTCTACTTCTCGGGGCATCGAAACCTTTTTTTTCCCCTTGGACAATGGCTTTCAAAACCCAATATGCCTATCCAACAAATGAGAAGTCTCTCCAGCCCTATGGGTATGGTCAAAGACTGACAAGCATATGCTGAGAAACAGGAAGAAAACACCTGCAACAGACTGCAATGGCCTGGAGACCTTCCACCCCAGGGAGGCGAGTACTGCTTTTCCCCAGGGAATTTCAGTCCAAAGAGATTCAACTTGATCTCTGTAGACAGGACTCCTTGAACCAGGAAGCAATGTAGGATGCCCTATAAAATGAATTTAAATAGTATGGTCATATATTATTTAGATGGATATACAAATTTCATGGACACATATGCCTTCATACATATAGCCATACTCCCTTTCTCTTCTCCTTATTGAAAGATAATTAATTCATCGCCCTGTTCAGGGCACAAAGCTTCCAGCAAATGCTCCAGGAGTGGTTTCTCTCATTTGAGGCTGCTATACCCCAAGTGAAAAGGGGGTGGGGGCACACACACAGTCTTTTTCTTTCTCCAGTATAGCTTGTGACAGACACTCTGGATCACTTACCTATACTTACTCTCTCATTGTTCCCTTAGGACAGAACCCCAGTTTTATTTTATGCATCGGTGTGCCCCAGCTAAATGGCTACAGTTTCTACCCTCTCTTGTTGCTCGGGGTGTCCAGTGAGATGTCAGCGGAAGTTGTAGGGTGACATTCTGGGAGTGTTCCTTAAGGAAGAGCATGCAGTAATATACCTTTTTCCCCTTCTACTCTTCCTTCATTCCACTGACTGGAATGTATCTCTGTCAACGGGAGCTCCAGCAGCCACCTTGGAACCTGAGGCAGCCTGGATGAAAGCTGCATGCCCAGGGTGAGAGAACAAAAAGCCAGAGGAACTTAGGATCTTCACTGCCTACATCCAGACTGCTTTGAAGTGGAAAAAAAGGAAAAAAGAAAAGAAAGGAAACCCCTTTGGGATTATACCATGATTATTCTGAGTCTTCTGTTCAGGCAGCTGATTCTAATCCTAATTAATGTAAGACTTCATCCCAACACTTTTTTTTTAATCCTACACAAAGTCAATTTTTAATATGAAAAACTTATTTTTTTAATACGAGAGGTCACATTAGGAAGCCAAAGTTGGAGTTCAGGTATCATTACACATCCCTAAATTATCTCATTTCAGCTTAACCAACAAACATCTCAGATTCACACCTCACTAGTGATGTTCCAGACTGACAGATAATTTCAGAAACTAAAGGATGGTATTAGCTATCATCCATTCCCCTGCCAAGGGAGAAGTCTCTGCGACAAGTCGGGCCAGCACGTGGGCTGGTGGTTTACTGCGCAGGGAAGAAATGAGTGTGAACCCCAGTCACCCTTCTGGAGGACACACGGACGAGGCTCTGTCCTGCATACTTCCAGAGCCTCAAGTTCTCATTGGCCCCTCTAGTGACTCTGCCACAGGCTTAAACAAGATGCACATTCCTTTTCAGAAGTGAAGCCTCGTGAAAAAACTGAGAAACGAGATGGATTGGGTCCATGGGAGAGTTGCTGGGGGTAGTAAGATGTGTTTGTGAAATAAGGCCTTAGACCTTCTCCTCTATAGCTCACGTGAGAGGTTTCTAAAGCCAAATCCTTTTCTGTTACAATGATAACAACGTTAACCTTCATTCTAATCCTTTACAACCTCTGTAGACTGTGAGTTTCCTGAACCAACAGCTTGGGTATGTCCTACTTGATTTGTTGGGTATCAGATCCCCTGAGCAAAGAAAAAATGCTTCGTTTTCTCCTATATCGTATATCTAATAAAGAGACACTATATTTTTTAGTATTTTAGTTTCATTTAGGCTGTAATTTGGGAGGGGCTGGATACTGAGGACCATCAGCTAATCACAATGGGGTGTTCAAAGTCCACTCCTCTCTTGGGGCAGACGTTTGCTCTGGGAGGGGCTGCCTAATGGGCCATCCTCCTCTCTAGATCTTCACAGTAGGGCTGGAAATGCTCCAAGCAGTAGGAGGGGGGCGCTCCATTTTAACATTCTCCAAAATAACCCAAGGATTCAAGTTGATAGTGAGGAAAGCGAAGTTGCGCTGCTATTGGCAGTTGTCAACTTGAATTGTTAGCAGTTTCTACCTTTCCAGGGAACTGTGACTTAGGTCACTCATACCATTTCTTCTCCCTCTTTTTGAAACGCAATAAATTGTCTGCATGCCCCAGGCCTCCCTCCTTTCACCCGTCATGGGCCTTAGCCAGGTCAGCTGTATCAATAGTTTGGAAGGTGCGTGGACCATTAAGTGGGGATTCAGTGGAGGTCTCTCTACCAGCACTTCATCAGGGCACATAAATCGCTTCCTAGGCCCTGAAAGAGAAACATATGCCAAAAATATGTCGATTTACAAAATGTTTTCATATCTTTAGGGGATTTTATTTCTCCTGCTTCTTGTGACATAAATAGCACATAACCCTGACCCCAGGATTTTTTAATAACCAGCTGTGAAATTTCACTAGCACTGGCATAAAATCAAGAGCTGAAAATAATTCATCCCAATGTATGGGGGCTTCTGTCCTCCTCTGATGGGGCTTTGATTTGGTAATGGTTTATAAAGCCACTCTTCTTCCTGAGCTGAAACAGAACTTAAAAGAAAAATATTGAATTCACTATGGGCAAGAATCCAGACAGTATTTCTTTTGGGGTCCATGGTGTGGTGGGGGAGGGGGGAGTCAGAACATGGAAGAGTAAAGAGGAAACTGTATAATATATACTTAGGTTGCTTGAAAGATTTTTAAAATATTTAATTAGCAATCAGTGTCCCGCTGGGCCAGAGAGCTGTTTGTGCTCTGTGCTAGCCTTTGCAATGAGACTCTGGGGCTGACCCTGACTTGGGACCTCTGCTGCATTTAGGTGATAAGGTCTCCCAGCTTGGAAGGTGAGATCAGAAAGGAAAAGATGGGGACAGAAATAAGTTCAGTCCTTTTTTTCAATGTTGGCATTCACCTATTTTATTATAATTTACAAAAATAATGTCCTCCTCCCGACAAGCTCAGTCTGCAGATAAAAATAGTAGGTGCAAATTGAAAAATAGTTTTCCCTGAATTTTTTCATTTATAAAGGTTCGGGTGTGATTTTGAAAGCCTGCCCATACTGTTAGGCATCATTTCCTTAGAAACTGACCCTCCCTGTCTCTATCAAACTGAAGTTGGATTATGGCTGGGCGTTCCATCGCTGAGATGCCACCTGAAAGCAATGCTGTGAACTAGGAAGGTGTGGGTTAAGGCTGCTAGGTATAGCCCTGCCCTTGCTAGCACTCACAGCATGAGCCTTATGCTGTTAGGCCAGGACCAGTGCTGGGGCCGTACAGGGCTGAGTTCCCATCCAGCGCAACTTCTGATGAGCCATGCTGTGCTCTTGGGCAAGGCAGCCACTCTGAGCCTCCCTTTCCCCAGTTAGAATGAAGGCAATGGCCCTTTCTTCACAAGGCTGCGGTGGCTGACTCAACATACGGTCTGTAAAACAGCTAGCAGAGTGAACAGTGGATGGTGTGAGCTCAACCAACATTTGCCCCCTGGATGAAAGAAGCTGTCTTTAAGACCAAGAGAACTCATGCCAGCAATTTCAGGCCAATTCAATTGTGTTCTTTGTTCACATCGAAGTGGGTGGAGCTCTTGGAGTAAAATTAAAGCTCGCGTTTACCAATTTTGAGGCCTACTAGCCATATGATTCATACACAATACATTAAGCTTCTTGGAGCCTCAGTGTATGCAGCTATAAACTGGGGATAATGGTCAGCTCCATTTTCCTCGCAGCTGATAACAATCACAGGAAAGAAACTCATTGCACCTGCGGGGTACTAGACACACACAGGCTAATGCTATGTTTCAGATGGCACCAGTCCTTCACTCAGCGGGAATTATTTAAAAATTATTAAAAAATCAAAGGAATATCAGAGTGAGAGGTACAGGGAGCACAGATTTGTCAGCCAAGCTTCAGAAGAGCCCAAAGGCAGTCTCCCCAGCTACAGGTGAAACTCTCTAGCCATCTCAAGAAACCTGCCATCATCTCATAGAGCACACAGAATGCGATGACGTGAGAGCTGGCTTAGTGTTTGCACTTTTATGCCAACCTACCAAGTCTTCCCAGACCATTTTTACCCTGAGTAACCCAAGCAGGTTTGTTTATTTTAAGACCGAGGAATGACCATATGGTTCAGAAATATCTTCTTGCTGCCTCCTCCCAGCCAAGATGCCCACCTGAATTCACAAACTTTTATTTGGAAAGTTTGATGGCTGGTGTGGTTTTTAGAGGGGCTACTTCACACATTATAGTGATTAACCTTTTTTCAACAGTTCATTAACGGTTTCTGAAAAACATAAAAAAGACATTTCATGGAGGGCAAAGGGTTTAAACATGGCATGCTTCAGGAATAATGCTTGCCACACACAAATCAATTCCTGCTACCAGGTTCCATGAGTATGGAATTGATTTAGGGGCTTATTTAAGAACAATGGGGAATTTTCCACTTTGAAGAAGACCCTGGGTTAACTCAGGGCCTGAGAAAAGAAAAGAAAAGAAAGAGGGGTTTACTTCCTAAATTGCTAGGTTTCTCTTCTGGTAGCTTGCTTTCTCTCACGCTCAGGGAGGTGAATCCAGGTCCTAGCTACTCTGCTTTCCTACACAAATGCGCTTCCCTTTAGAACAGAACCTAAGACTGTAGGAACTACCAGACTCCCTCAGACTAGCAGTGTATCACCATCATAGCTATGCTGCTGAGAACACACTGTTTCAAAAAAAAAAGCAAAGTTGTCAACATCCAAAGCATTAAGTGTACAATATCTGTAATATTTAAATATGTCTCACAGATCATGAAGGAAAAGCAAACACTCCAAAAGGAAAATGCACAAAGGACATGAACAGGCAATTCAAAAGTGAGATGGAAGTCACAATTAGAAAGAAATGTTCCACCTCATTAGAAGTCAAAACAGGCAAACAAAAATAAGATACTATTCTTCACCTTACAAAATGTGTAGATTCAAAGAATATGGTTGTGTCCAGTGATATCAAGGGTGGGGGGAAAAGGCAAACTTGAATATACTAGTAGTGGAACAATGAATTCACCTTTCTGGTGGATGACTTGGCAAGTGCCATAAAGATATTCATATTCCTTTGATCAAAGTAGTTCCTTTTCTAGTGGGTTATGTTGAGAAAATAAACATACATGCATACAAAAATGAACATGGAAAGATGTTCACTATAATACAGCAGGGTGGGAAGCTGTTTCTATAAACGGGCAGATACTATAAATATTATAGGCCTGGCAAGCCAATCAGTCTCTGTTGCAACTATTCAACTCCATCACTGGAGGGAAAAACCAGCCATAGACTGTAACCAACCGGGCATGGCTGTGTTCCAATAAAACTTTATTTACAAAAATAAGTAACTGCAGGCTAGATTTGGCCCACGGACTGTGGTTTGCAAACCCATATAGTACCATTGATAATAATAATGATAATTTTTTAAAAAGCCAGAATCACTTAATGTCTAACAATATGGAAATGGTAAACTAATTTATTTCATGCAGCTATTACAACTTTTTTCTCTTTAGTGATTTGAGAAAACACTTATGTGAAAAATAATCAGCATACAAAACTGTAGGTTTAGAGTGATCCCAACTTTTTAAAGGAAAAAATATGGAAGCATGGAAAAAGGACTAGAAAGAAATACACAAGGATTTTAACAGTAATGGTTTGAATTTTCTTTTTTATACTTCTCAGGTTCTGAATTTTCTATAATATATGTGTTTTATTTTTAAGATAGAAAAAAAATGTTTTAAATGACAGAATTGGACTTCTGGTATGAATATAGTTGCATAAGCTTGCATTCTTCCCCTCTTGCTTGTGAATATAATCCAAATATGAGAACGAAAAGAAAAAGCTTGCCAACTTCCATTTCTGGCAAAACCAGGAGACAAACACAACATTTCTGTAAGGGGCACAAAAAGCAAACAGATTTCCCCGGAGCTACACTGGAGGTGGTATAGAGAAGAGGAGGGAAAGTCTAGAGCAGCAGGTTTCAGAGACCCAAAACAACGCACTTCTAAAGGGTGACGGGCACTCCTGAGGGGTGAAGGCAGACCCATCATCTACAAGAAGGGTTCACTGATGGGGGCGAGCTGGGCCGCAGCTAGGAGTAGATCCAGTGTCACAGGCCTCAAGTTCATGCAATTTGTGGGTCCTTTTTAAAGACAGATCATACAACTTAAATACAAAATTAGGTACAAACATATTTATTTAGAATAAGCAAAAAATGGGTACTAAATGTAAAATTTTTAAGCTGACAAATCTACACACACCACCAAGATCCAGAAAAATAATGTTTCTAATAATTAACTGTAACTATCTCCTTGACCCACCTCTACAATATCATGACACCCCATCTCGAAATACCTTCTTTCCCTATATTTTTTTGCTGCATAGTCCTTGATCACCTCTTCATAGGATAATAATTTTGTTCCCACAAGCTTTCTGAGGAAATCTGTACAAGATGAACTATAGCCAAGTAAAAGATGATTGGGGAAACCACATCAGAATGACTACTGGGGCCCTCTGAACACACTTAACTGTAAAACTAAAACTATAACAAATTTGAGTATTGTAAGTTAGAAAAGGAAAAAGAAACCAAAGAAAGGAATTAATAAAAATAAAAGCAGGTACAAGTTAGAAAACTGAAAATAGCAGAACAAGGAGAACCAAAAGCTTTTTTGGGGGGTGGGCAGTTGATATGCTAGCTAACTCAGTCAGAAAAAATGGAGGAAACAGTAAATATACAAAGTAAGAAATACAGAAATATCTACAAAATCTAAGCAAACTAAAAGAACCATAAAAGACTACTTTGCTAAATTCAAGACAAATACATTTGAAAACCTAGATGGATAGGCAATTTTTGAAGAAAATATAATTTACCCAAACTGATACCAGAAAAAGAGAAAATCTAAACAGACCAATTTTCATGGGGAATAAAGTGAGGAAAATTCACAAACAGCCTCATCTCCTAAAAAGTACCAGATCCAGTGTAGCCTATAAGATTTCCACCAAATTTCAAACAACAGAAAATCCCAATGTAATTTAAACTATTCTAGAATATAAAAATTGATGAGAACTAAATTTCCTGAAGTGTGCAACAACAGAATGCAGCAAAGATTTCAAAAATAAAGTCCCAGACCATCTCTTATGATTATTCAGGCAAAAATCCTTAATAAAATACTAAATTATCAAGAGTTTAGCTGAACTACTTCATGGTATTGTTGCCTTGGCGTCCACTTGTTTGGCAAACTGCCTTCAGGGATTTTAAGCTGACTCTAGCCCCTCGTGCAAGTACGTGACCTAGACAGCATCTTCAGTAAAGTTAGGAAGAAAACAAAGACACAAAGACTTATCTCTTATTTAACTTTGTATAAGAAGTAGTAGCCTATATAATCAGACAGGAAAAAGAAACTAAAGCCAAAAATATTGATTAGGAGGAGGTAAAATTATCACTACTTGCAGATGATAAGGTTATATACCTTGAACACCCAAAAGGAAAAATAATTTAAAACTACTGAAATAATAATAAAATATAGGAAGATAATAAAGTAGAAAAGTTGCACAGAATTCAATAACTTTTATATTTACAAAAATCAGATTGAAGATATAGTGGGGGGAAAAGATCCCATTTACAACAGCAATAAAAAGATAAAAAACACAGAAATCAATTTAAGGAATGTGGAAGTCACTTATAAACATCTTTAAAATAGGGGTGCCCGGGTGGCTCAGTTGGTTAAGAATCTGCCTTCAGCTCAGGGTCCTGGGATCGAGCCCCGTGTCGGGCTCCCTGCTCAGTGGGGAGTCTGCTTCTCCCTCTGCCTCTCCCCCTACTTGTGCTGTCTCTCTCTCAAATAAATAAATAAAATATTTTTAAAAAAAATCTTTAAAATATTCTGAAGGACCCAAAAGAATATCTGAACAAATGGTAAGTCATACCATGTTCTTGAATTGTATACATTTAACATGATCTTATTGTAAGTATCAACAGTTTTTCCCCCTTGGAACAAGACAAATTTCTACATGCAAGATTCTGTGCTGGGCTTCAGGAAGACTGCAAACATAAGTCAAACAAGAATTGTTCCATACCATGTTGCATGGGACCTCATATTCTTATCGATAATTTCTTGTAATTACAACTATCAAAATATTTTTTTAAAACCTATGTATACGGAGATTCAGAAAAGGTAACTGGATTTAACAACAAAGAGGTTAGCTGGAGAAAGTAGTAGTGGGGCTGAAAACTAGCCTTGCAGTCCTTAGCAAAAGCCACTTATTTCTGGACCGAAAGAAAGCAAGAGAACTTCTCCACTGGATTACAGGGAGCTCATTTTCCAGGATCTTCTACATAGATAAATTAAATAAAATATAGAGATATACACACACAAAAATCCCACATATCCAAATTCTGAATAAGAAAGGGAAATCCTAAGGCATCCAAAATAAGGATGAAATGCAAAGTCAGCATGTTGTTGCTGGCATAATGCCAAATTCTTACAGCGGTACCAGACCCTGATCAACCTGTAGGGACAAGATTTGAAAGTAATTTTTGGGGCGCCTGGGTGGCACAGTGGTTGAGCGTCTGCCTTTGGCTCAGGGCGTGATCCCGGTGTTGTGGGATCGAGCCCCACATCAGGCTCCTCCGCTATGAGCCTGCTTCTTCCTCTTCCCGCTCCCCCTGCTTGTGTTCCCTCTCTCACTGGCTGTCTCTATCTGTGTTAAATAAATAAATTAAATCTTTAAAAAAAAAAAGATTTGAAAGTAATTTTACTACAGTCTACTACAGACAGACACTACAGCCAACGCCCTCTCCAGCTGAAAGGGAGCCGGACTTGAGGGGTTTTCTCAGCAGAAAGTTGGAAGCTTTCTGAACTGTGGGAAACTATTCAATTGGTGGTATCTTCTAAAACCGAGACGTTCACATTAAAACAAGACCAAACGCTGGAGAAATCTGTAGCATCCCAAAAAGGCCACTTCAAAATCTTCTCATAGGTATTTCTCTTGAACCCAGGGCAAGTGGGTCTCTCCAGGAAAAAGGACTCCTGCTCAACCGGCTCACACTCCAAAATTGCAAAGCATGGGAGAAACAGCCCACGTCAACACTCAGCGCACCAAGGAATTCACACCCAGAAACTGCAGATGAGAGGCCCAGCTGAAAGAGACTTCCAAAAACTATTTCTAAAATGTTTATAGAGTTAGAGGAAAGAGTGGTAAAAAACAAAAACCAGAAGAGAAACTTGGCATCAGGGAGGCAGACAACTGGTTCCAATGAAGGTTTCGGTAAGATGTGAGCGATACCTGCGTGCTGTAAGCCAAAATGGAAAAACAATAAATAAGTGGGAGAATGAACACTTATTAAGAGCTATTCACATAGCAGGCACCATCCTAAAACGTTACTTTCTCATATAATTCCCACAACAGCTACCCCGTGGGGCAAAGTAAGTATCCCCATTTCTTTCCCCCAGGCCTCAGAGGGTTTAACTCACCCAAGCTCACCCCCCACGACTGGAATTGGAGCCCCAACCCAGTAAGGAGGGAGCAACGACAGCTGCTGAGGGAAAACAAGGGGGAACTAAGGGCTCCGTGTCACCAAGGGGACAGGAGAGAGAATGAAAGAACATTTGACTTTAAAGGAAGATGGCTACCGCTTTCACTCTCTGTGAGAAAGATAAATATTTTGACGCGTAAAGATGCTGAAGACAAAGTATCAGGCAACGTGTAACACGACGAATAACGTCTCTGAACTGGAATCTGCCCTTATGCACGCAATTATTCTAGCAGGAGAGGAGAAAAATGATCTGACTTCAATTTGTTCAGCATTTATTTTCTAAAAAAAGGATATTTGCCACAAGTAATTACTGTGAAGTGGGAGCTATTCCTGGTTAGAAAAGTTTTTAATCATGAAGTGGTATTTGACGATGTAATTATTTCCACAGACCCCCGAACGAGCTTGTCACTGAACTGTAGTAGTAACTGGGTTCGACCACAAAGAAAATATGCATTGCTGATCACACGTGGTCACTAATTTTATACGCATAACATGAAAATATACATTAATAAAGGTTTGCCATTCTATGAGAGGTATTGTAAAATAAGGCGGGAAACAGTTTCACGCTCGATTTTGTTCTTAAAAGGGGGGTGGCGACCTGGACAAGTTAACTGGGCTACAGTCTCCCCTTCTGCAGAAGGTGGGAGAAGGAGTCTACCATCTTCCAGGCACTTCCAACTCCAAATGCCACTCTACCCAGACCTCCTTCTGCCCGGCACAGCTGGTAACACTGAATGCTCTGGAGGCAACGTGGAGCTCGGTTTTCTCATACTGGTCTCAAAACATTTTAAAGATGAATTTGCAGTAAATTCCTCTTCTACCACTGAACCACAATCATTTTGAGCCAAAAATGGTCAGTGATGGTGAGCTGTAACTCTACCCATGGAGGAAAATGAATCACTGAAAAATTCCTTAGAGGGTTTCTAGTTCAACCTCCTCAGCTTACGGATAAGGATCTGAGGTCCAGAGATGGAGAGTACGATCGCCACTAAGGGCGGACCTTGGCCCAGAATCTGTATCTTCCAGTTCCTCATCCAGGGCTCCATACCATGCTGATGAGAATCAGGTCAGCTGAATCATGGCAGAAATACATCTACAGCTGTTGAGCTAATGAGGCCTAGAAAAAGCCATTAACGTTAATGAGGATAGCAGGAGCCAAACACCCTTCCTCAGCCCCGCCCTCTCTTCCAAATCTGGAAACACGAGCTTCTAGAGCAGCTGAAGAAAAGAGAGTGGAGAAATGGCATACTGAAGACACAGACTGGCTGAAATGTTTGTTGAGGGCCACGCGGGCTAGTCAGCAATAGTCAAGAGGACAGCAGAGGACTCTGGTCAAAGGTCTTTTTCTGTGAAGATAGGAAACCTTAAGTGAATTCAACAAGAATGCATATTTTACCAGTAGGGACTGAACCCTCTGTCTATAACCCACAAGCTCTTTTAAATGAGAATGTTTCTCAGTGTCATGAGGGAGCCTCTTGACCTCAGGTCTCACTTCCTCCATCATGAATTCCCTGTGGCAGCAAGGAGAGGACGCCTCCTGTCTCTATGCCTCAGTTGCAAACTGGGGCTAATAAACTCACAGCTCAGTGAACCTCAGGGCTGAGAAGAGGGTTACAGATGATAAAGGGTGTGCTTAACGGATAAGTAGAAGGAGGGACAAGGGGAGAACCTTGATGTTGCTGATGTTCCCTTTGACCCCTAACTGGAGCTGGGGCTAAGAGCTCCACCTTCGGACAAAGCAGGTCTGGTTTAAAAGCCAGGCTCTGCACAATCTTGGGCAAAACATATCATCTTTCTGAGTCCTGGCTTCTTCAAATTTAAATTGGGAATAATAGTACCTATCTCATTGGAAAAACAATTTGGGAAGAGACCTAAAGCCAATTTATTCTTCTGATGTTACTCATGGAAACAGCAGCATGTGGGGCTTTCTGAAAGCTAATTTAGAAAAGGAGAACCACTGTCCGTGGATGTTCTTCATGATGAAACTATGCCAGTGGAGGGCACCTGAGCGGCTCAGTCAGTTAAGCATCTGCCTTCCGCTCAGGTCATGATCCCAGGATCCTGGGATCCAGCCCCGTGTCAGGCTCCCGGCTCAGCAGGGAGTCTGCTTCTCCCTCTCCCTCTGCCCCTCCCCCCCACTCATTCTCTTTGTCTCTGTCTCTGTCTCAAAAAAATAAATAAAAAATCTTTTAAAAAAATAAAGACAATTATCATATGGTTTCACTCATTTATGGAACATAAGAAGTAGGAAGATCAGTAGAAGAAAGAGAAGAAGAAAGGGGGGGGTAAATAGAAGGGGGAATGAACCATGAGAGACTATGGACTCTGGGAAACAAACTGAGGGCTTCAGAGGCGAGGCAGGTGGAGGATTGGGATAGGCCGGTGATGGGTATTAAGGAGGGCACATATTGCATGGAGTGCTGGGTGTTATACGCAAGTAGTGAATCATGGAACTTTACATCAAAAACTAGGGATGTACTGTATGGTGACTAACATAACATAATAAAAAAATATTATTAAAAAAATAAAAATTAAAAAGTTAAAAAAATAAAATAAACTCTGCCAGTGGAGTCAATAAAATCAATAGACAGAATTTCCCCAGTTGTCAGAGCATTAGGAATTTTGCAGCTTCCTTCTGGAAATAACGGTCTTGCTTCTGTCTTAATAATGCTGAGAAAGCCCAGGTTCAGAAAAAAGCTGTTTGATGGGCCCAAGATGAACTAGCCACTCTGCTAACACATACTGGAAGGGCCTCGTTGTTTACGGTGTACCTTCTCATCTGTTGCTCCCACCCCCAGGAGGGAGGCAGAGCAGATGCTGACTCCGTTCCCCCACAAGAAGAAACAGAGCTGCGCAAGTTCAAGTTCGAGTCACTTTCTTAAGTAAACTGCCAACCAACTGAATGCTCTTCTGATGACACAGCATTGCCTCTCGTTCCACGTGACCAAGTTTGAGAACGTTACTCTCACCTGAATCACATGTCCAGTCAGAAGCCAAATATGCCTCAATATTAGAAATTAATAACATTTTATCCAGTATGATACCAAGATATCAGATAAGATAAAGACCATAAATTTACATATATTCACACATGTAAAATTTGGGGGAAGCTTAAAGGGGGTACTTAAGAAGTGAGGTGTCTGATGTAGTGAAGAGAAGGGCCATATGCACCCCAATGTTCATAGCAGCATTGTCCACAGTAGCTAAGTCGTGGAAAGAGCCGAGATGCCCTTCAACAGATGACTGGATTAAGAAGCTGTGGTCCATATATACAACGGAATATTACTCAGCCATCAAAAAGAACGAATTCTCAACATTTGCTGCAACATGGACGGCACTGGAGGAGATAATGCTAAGTGAAATAAGTCAAGCAGAGAAAGACAATTATCATATGGTTTCTCTCATCTATGGAACATAAGAACTAGGATGATCGGTAGGGGAAGAAAGGGATAAAGAAAAGGGGGGTAATCAGAAGGGGGAATGAAACATGAGAGACTATGGACTCTGAGAAACAAACTGAGGGCTTCAGAGGGGAGGGGGTGGGGGATTGGGATAGACTGGTGATGGGTAGTAAGGAGGGCACGTATTGCACGGTGCACTGGGTGTTATATGCAACTAATGAAGCATCAAACTTTGCATTGGAATTCGGGGATGTACTGTATGGTGACTAACATAATATAATAATAAAATTAAAAAAAAAAAGAAGTGAGGTGTCTGATACCACGTAGTGGTCTGTGGGGCTCGAGACTGCAGTCAGCCAAACTTGACCTGTGTATCTCCCCTTTGGGTCCCTCTGTATTCCTGGATGGTGCATTTATGGAACTTGCATTCCTACACNTGGAATTCGGGGATGTACTGTATAGTGACTAACATAATATAATAATAAAATTAAAAAAAAAAGAAGTGAGGTGTCTGATACCATGTAGTGGTCTGTGGGGCTCGAGACTGCAGTCAGCCAAACTCGACCTGTGTATCTCCCCTTTGGGTCCCTCTGTATTCCTGGATGGTGCATTTATGGAACTTGCATTCCTACACTTTTGTCATCACCACGAGAAGAACATACATAACTAGGTGACATCAGTATGAGACGAGATCCCAGGAAGGGATGAGAGACTTGTGGAGCAGAGCCTCCCCACCCACCTCATCAAGTATCAGGGGCTGTTCTACAAACACCACTCTACAAACTCTAGAGGAAGAAGTAAATGCTTATTTCTGAGATTTCATGATTGTGTGTTACGCAGCATTGCTATGACTATACTCGACAATACACAACATAAATGTCAAAAAATAGGGAATTAGATAAATTGTAATACATATAATGGAGTATTAAAGTCACTATTATTAGTGATAATGCTCTATACACATATTGGGAAATATCTAAAATAGATTAAGAAAAAAGCAAGTTTTAATGTGTATGTATAGTATGAATACTTTCTTACATATTATATATGTCATATGTATGATGTGTGTGTGTTTACATGTACAGGAAAGAGCCTGGAGAGAAATACACAAAATTTTATCAGTGTTTCTCTCTGAGTGGTATAAGTGTTTTCACCCTCTTCTTTACAAACATCTGTATTTTTTTGTATTAAAAAATAATTTTAAGTCAGAATGAAAACAACTAAGTTATTTCATTTAGAAAAACAAATAAAACGTAACACATAATTCTGGCTATAACTTGCCAGATATCATCAGCCTTCAATAGGAAAAAAAGTTTTCTTCTTCTCCTAAATAGTTAAAGATATATTTTTTTCAAAACCTGGCAACTAAAGGCTGAAGTATACTTCAAAACTTACACCAAATTCCCATCAACATACCCAAATCAGCCCAGTTTGTTCCCCATATTTGTCTGTTTCTTACATCTACTAATGACAAGTCTTTGTTTCCGACTTTGAGTAGCGTATCTGTGAATTAGGCCTCATACAGTTTCCCAAAGGTAAAGTTAACCTTCTCTCCCCTTCCAACTCTTGATGATTTATCCTTGATTTTCCCATAAAACCCCCAATCCAGATGCAATGATTAAGAAAGTGCAGACTCTAATGAAAATCATGTCATTAGTGTCCAATTAAAAGGACTAAGGTTTGGTATCAGAAACAGACGCTATGAACATGATCAGTAACGTGGACAAATGGACACAGAGGATGGTCTGTAAGTCTACTGGGAATTTCTGTGAACTATGTCCACCTAATACCCCACCCAGGTAGAGGGGAGTCTTTGAAAACATTTGACCCCCCCAAAAAAAAAATCTGTCAGTGACCAGCTAGCATTTACAGATCCCAGACGTGGGATCTGCCAGTGACCAGCTAGCATTTACAGATCCCAGACGTGGCTTGCAAAAAACATTCCGCCTAATTTTCCCGCAGGTGTTTCTGTTCCCCTCGACTGCCACAGTGCTATCGGGGGCCCACTGCTCTCTGGTGTTAAGGATTATAGTTGTTTCAGTTACAAGACACGAAGCAGACCTGTGGTTTCAGGAAATATTAAAGACCTGTTCGCTTGCAGAAAAATGACAGAAACTTTCATCTCTGCTAACCAGTATATAGTCCCTTTCTCTAATGGCCTATTAGGAGAGCAGAGGGACGAACAGGTCCTCAGAACACTTCGCGGCATGGCCCAGTGTCTGGAAGAAGGCCCATATGGTTCCTGTTCTTGAGATCACTCATGTGGTTGCCAGGGACCTCCCTTTATCAGAAAACGGTCCCCAATAGCTTTTTGTTACGTGTTACATAATTATAGTGAGTGTGTGTGTGTTTTAAGCCACATAAAAGTGACTTGAAGTTTGGTTGCTACTTACGACCCCAATTCTCTCCTGCTGGAATTCAAGATCCAAATCTCTCTTCACCATGCTGCATTATTTTATGATGGGTTTCTAGAAGTGCTGTTACTTGGACCTTGTTACTATTTAATATACCCTTTGTGTGGAATCTACTAAATCACGTTCTCCACTAGAAGTTGCATCTTTCTACTTCATAAATATATCTCTACAGATACTGTATGTACAGGAGTTCATTTATAAAAATATGAGAATGGTGGGTATAATTTCTAATATTTTAGATCCCATCTTATAGGAGGTATAAATAAATATATGTAATAATACAAGATAATATAAATGAAAATTAGATGAAGACATGACACAGTCTATCGTGGAGTTAACACACCACACATATCATACCTTCTGCTCTCTGCCGTGAGCGGTAGTATGACACTGGGTTCATGGGACCAGAGGACCAGAGCCGGCTGCCTGCTCAGGACAGAGACAGCTAGTTCCACTCAGCTAAACCTGAGGGAAATGTCTCCCTTGGGTCCTAAGAGGCCGCTGTGGGATGCAAAAAGCAACATCTTCAAGGAAAATGTTACCCCAGGTGGCCAGCGGTCTCCCGGGGCTGTGTCTTACAACAGCCCTTATGAGAGCATAAGCCCCCCTCCTTGGGACTGGACCAGTTGGATCTGGGCACACAGCTCTGCTGCACTGCACCGGCCCCCGGGACAGATCTGGGAGCAAGCAGAATGACTGTTCATAACCATTCTTTAAGCTGCAGAAACACTGTCTTCCAGCGAAGACTTCCTTGGGAGTGGAAGCACAGAAGGCGAAGCAGGGTTGGTGCAGTGGGCGAGGAGGGCAGTTTTAGGGATGTGGACAGTGGGGACGTTCAGCTGGAGACGCCGAGGAGGGGGCTGGGAGGGAGATCTGGGCTGGTGATGAAGACAAGACTCCCCAACATGAAGGGCAGGTTGAAAGAATGGGAGAAGAGCCGACCCAGCTAAGGGGGGTTAAACAGAAGGGGCTGAGGACGCACAGATGAGAGAGTTGCTCAAGAAGAAAAGGAAGCAGCAGCTCTTCTTTCTTTTTCCGTCACAGGCAGAGTGAGGCTCCCAATGTGGCCTCCACATCCCGAATCTCGCCCCTGCACCTTTCAAGTGTCTCTTGCGATCTGCCTGTCCTTTCATCCTCCGGGCATGAGCCCTGCCTTCAGTGTGGGGAAAATGAATTCAAGACCCGGGGCCTGCAGGACAGCACGCCCACTTCCTCACCTCTGGGCTCCTCTGGGCAACTTCTAAACGCCATTTTCCACCCATATGCTCACAGCTTCACCAGCTGTCTGCTCATGTTCAACTCCACGGGAGGCAGAAGCATGAGGTCACGTTCGACGGGGCCGGGCGTGTCCCACTCTCAGGCAGCGGGCTCCGGCCGGCTC
>NC_048222.1:36903711-36905347 GCF_002007445.2 Ailuropoda melanoleuca
AGGGAGGAAGACAAGGAAACCTGAGCAGAGTCTACGTGGAGGTTTCTGCCTCAGGGCCAGAGAAGGGAGGTGTGACAGATAAGGGACATGACCTTTTCGACCTTTGAGGGCCTCAAGCTGGAGGGCTTGGGGGGGGCCGGTGGGCAGTGAGGGTCTACAGCACATCTGAGTCTGACCCCGTTTCCCTGGTCCAGCTTCTCCTTTCTAGGCCTCTATTCCCCCATATCTAAATAGGAGAGGGGGAAAAAAAGAAGAGGAAGAAGAAACTGCCTTAGAATTCTCAAAGAAGGGTAGATCGGATCCTCTTCCCTGCGTCAACTTCAGCCTGAGCCCTGCTTTCTGGATGTTTCACTCTGCTGTCGCAGGAAATTTTAGCACCTACCCCCTTCCACCTCCAACAGAATGGCTGATAAGCACTGTGAATAGGCATTTTCTTATTGGCCGCTATTTTAAAACTCATGTAAAGTGACCAAAGCATTCTTTCCAGCTCCCTTCCCACTCCAGCTGATACCATACGCTTTACAAATAAGCAAGCAACAAAGCTAGTTTGGGGAAATAACCCATTAGATTAAGCTTTTCCCAACAGGGGAGATGCAGCCCCACAATGTGACTGATGAAGTTTGATTTATACGTAGGTAACTTGGGTCTCAGGGATAAAAAGTCCGTGCAAATACAAATCTTAAATTTAAATGCATGTCACCCAGATTTTAAATAATGAGTCCCCTTTCCTTTGGGCTCATTAAGTCTGAAGCCAAGGAGGGAGGCCAGGGAGAAAATAAAGCACAAATCTATCATTTAGCTTTATAATGTAGAAAGGACTTGAAACTCCCCAAAAGGTAGCAGGAACAGCTTTTAAATCCTGCCTTTTTTCTGCCCCTGTCTACCCCTCAGAGCCACCCTAATTAACTGCGGCACAAGTGTCAACTGTGGAACCACAGCCAAGATGCAGTAGGAGCCTGAACAGGGGAGTTCAAAGAGGGCTCATTTGTTTATAACTATTATGTAATGACGAGCAGTCACACCACACATCCTGTGAGAGATCCCACTTCAATTAATAAAAACCTTGTTTTCTTCAAAGTGAAACGCAAGAAGAGATTAGTACCATTTGAAAATGTGTATAAATAGGCTCCTTTAGTAAAGAATTTCAGTGGCTAAAAGCTCAGATTTCCTAGGGTTTAGGGGGAGAGAGCCAGGAGCCTGAGTTCTATTATGAGTCACCCACCCACCAAGAAAAAAAATCACTCAGGTGAGGGCCACACACAAGTGCACATTTTACCTAATTCAGAAAGTTTTCAATGCTCATTTTCACTTGCCATTTAGGGGACCTCCATTGACATTAAAAATGCATATGTTCACTCTCCTAAGTAGGGAATTAAAGATTTTTAGGAAATCTCTTACTTCATTTTAAGATTATAGTTTTGGAAGACCATGGAATTGATAGGAAATTGGTAGGAGGCTACCTACGTGGAGCTCATGAATGAGAACTCTGAATTCCTGGGTAGAAACAGTGTATATCTCACTCCTGAAAGAAAACACAGGGGTAAGCTCCTGGACATCAGCCTCGGTAATGATTTTTTTGATTTGATACCAAGAGTAAAGACAGAAAAGAGAAAAGAAAAGAAAAGAAAAGAAAAGA
>NC_048222.1:36907656-36912709 GCF_002007445.2 Ailuropoda melanoleuca
AAAAAAAACTGACCTAGGGGCGCCTGGGTGGCACAGCGGTTACGCGTCTGCCTTCGGCTCAGGGCGTGATCCCGGCGTTATGGGATCGAGCCCCACGTCAGGCTCCTCCGCTATGAGCCTGCTTCTTCCTCTCCCACTCCCCTTGCTTCTGTTCCTTCTCTCTCTGGCTGTCTCTATCTCTGTCAAATAAATAAAAAACAAAAACAAAAACAAAAAAAAACTGGCCCTCACCAGTGACAGCATCTGTAACCAGCTGGCCTGCACAACCCCGGTATTCTCCCCGCCAGAGGTACATAAAACGACTCATACTGACTCCTCCGCTGTCTCAGGGCTTACAAATCCTCCCAATGGTGTTTTTCTAAATTTAGAATGCGAAGTTTACCACTCACGCAGTTTCATTAAGATGACAAGTGCTTTATGAGAATAACATACAGTCAACCTCCTGCAAAAGCAACCTTTCTTAAAATCAAGATTCCTATTTCCAAGCAGGTCAGCAAACAGGACTTCCAAAGATGCATCAAGAGAGGGTTGTTTCTGGAACATTCATCTTGGAATGAAGGCAAATTCCTTGGGGAGACGATCCGAGTTTGTCGGTGGAGGAACTCTGCCTGTGGGGGCAGCCAAGCCTCTGTCTGCTAAGAAAAGCAAAGAAGGCTTCAACTGGGAAAGTTCTAACCGGGAACTTTGAGGGAGAGTAGAAGTGAAGGCTTACAAGAACAGTCCGAGCCTTGCTGGAAAGGATCCTGCTCAGATGAACCTTTCACAGATATTCAGGATAATTACTCTCGAATGGATTAACTCCAACAGGTGTGATGATGATTATCAATGACAAACAATAGTGGTATTTTTTGAACACCTACTATGTGCATGCTGAGTACTTTGTGGTATTAAGTCTACAAGCATTAAATCTTTAAAACAATCCTTTAACGTGGATGCCACTATTATTCCATGTTACAGAGGAGGAGAAGTCACCTGGTCACCAGTTACACGGTTAGGCAGTGGCCAACCTGGGATTCACACCCACTGTGTTTGACTCCAGAGCCCAGGCTCCAAACCACTGCACACATGGCTTCTCGGAGCCAAAGTTATTGAGCCCTATCGATTATCTGACTTGAATCCTCATGACAACACTGCAAGGAAGGTCTTAACTGCCCCTCTTTTATAGATAAGGACACTGAGAAATACCAGTTCAGGGGACATGCCTAAGGGGACATACTTAGTATGTCGCTAAGCTAGGCATATCTCCTGACCATGAGACCGAACTTCTCCCTTCACATTGCGAAAGGCAAATATCTGACCGAGGTCAAACAAATGGGACAAGGGTGAGGCCGCAGTGGGGAATGGAAAGTGGTGGGCTAGGAGGCCCCAGAGGAGCATTCTGTCTGTGGGAGACGAGTAGGTCACCTCAGGGCTGGCCTGGGTGAGCAAAAGGGAGCGCTCAAGAGGTGAGAGTGATACACCTTGCTCTCAAGAGATGAAACAGAAAGGATTAAGCATGCTTGCCATCTCAGAGGGGGCGGGACATCTTGGGAACTCTGTCCCAACTTCCTCCATGGGTCTGATATTTGGATATTCTCACCTGCTTGCCCTAGTGTTTAGTTCTGAACCTCACTATGCAGACAGCCAGTATGCTCATGCCCAGAGGGTGGGGGCCAGGGCGAGCCAAAGGGGAGTAGCTGGAGAAGGACTCAGGGATGGAGAGGAAGGAGGGCAACAAAGTCCAGGGCCTATAGCACAGGAAGGGGAGGGACTCCTCTGCAGATGTCAAGGCCCAAGGCCTTATCCCCACTAGCAGCAAGTTCTTTCTGGTTTTGCCCATAATGTGTTCTCCACTCAGCTAAAAGCCCAAAAATAAATAATGCGATAAACAGTCTGGTAACTTTAAAGACACGATCAAACTTCTGAACCGGATAAGAGTTTAAAGTCCCAACTCAGCCACTTGTTAGCTTTGTGACCTTGAACAAGTGACTAAATATCTGTGACTTGGTTTCCTCATCTATGAAATGGAGGTAATACTAGTCCCTACCTAGTAAGGTTATTATGAAAATTAAATGAGTCAGTACATACAAAATGCTTAGACTGGCACTTGGTCCCCTGTCATGTGAATATTAGCAACTGTTGTTTTCTAGCTATGGTTACTGATTGAGTTTTAAAATATCTTTACATTGGGGCACCTGGGTGGCTCAGCCAGTTAAGTGCCCAACTTGTGATTTTTGGCTTAGGTCATGATCCCAGGGTTAAATTGAGCCCTACGTCGGGCTCTGTGCTCAGCTGGGAGTCTGCTTGGGATTCTCCCTTCCTCTCCCTCTGTCCCTCATCCCTGTCTCTCTCTCTGTAAAACAAATGGATAAATCCTTAAAAATAAAATACCTTTACATTGAGATGACTGGAGTGCAGCTTTCACTAAGTAGTCAACCTCTAGGAAAGAAATCAAAATTTTTCAGTTTCATTGGTGACTCTGGGTAGGGAGTGGATAGAACGCTAACAAATGACCAGATCCTGTTCCATAAATTTTAGATGCAAATCATCCTAAATCAGAGCTCTGAGTTTTGATAAATTAGTAGTAATTATGAATCACTTCTAGAAGAAAAAAGTTTAGTTTTACCAAAAAAACGACTTTAAAGACTACAAGGTCTTTAAGTTGGGGGACCTACACTTATTGCCTGAGCATGTGAGGATGTCTCATGCCTTTACACCTTTGTGCCAGTCAGTTTCTCTGCCCATAAGGCCTCCATCTCTACCTCCATAGGCCTAGTCAACTCCTCCTTATACATCAAAACACAGCCCAGGCATCTCCTCTATGCCACTCTGACACTGTGGATACGTTTATACTGCATACCTTTCTCCATAATATAACTGCTTATGGTCAGCTTCCCTCACTGGATTTTGAGCTGTGAGGACAAAGACCATGTTTCAATGATCTATGGATTGCCATCATTTAACACGTGCTGTTCACTCATCTATTCATTAACAAATATTTATGAAGAGCCTACTGTATGCCAGGCACCATGTGAGACACTGAGGAAGGACACAGCCATGAGCAAGACCAATGTGGTGCGGATCACGGGAAGGGAGATAACCAGGTTATGAATTTACTACCTTCCTTCCCGTACAGGGCAGTCTTCCAAAGATATATTTGAAGCAGATGTGTTGAGCATGCGTTGAATACATATGCAGCTAAACGTATTCATATGGGTGCTGTTCAGTAGAGAAATAGCACCTGCACCTTGCTTCGCCTGAAGGGGGCTAGCAGAAGAAACTGGTGGGTAGCTTCTCAGTTTGAAACCAGCTACATGTGCGTGTGCGTGTGTGTGTCTGTGTGTGTACCTGTGGCGTACGGAAGAGCCATACCAAGGACAACTTGCATAGCTCTTTCACTCTTCACCCTGGCTGTGGACCTGTGAACCTGCTGTTGCATTCTGAAAACTGGTAAATCCGAAACTGTGTCCTCAGTCAGCTGGAACCGTGATGGATGTTGCAGAGTGGGCCTATGTGTGCACTCCAAAGAACCCCACTTGTACAGACCCATGGCAACCTCATGGGGCCAGGGCAATGCAGGACACAGGAAACTGGCATGGTTTGTAAGATGGAGAAAATCTTTTTTAGCACTTCCTCTGTGGAAGTGTGCTATAGGTGTTTAGGAAAAATACACAAACAAGGTCCTAGGTCAACTATGAACCATGGAGGGAGGCTGATCATATGTCAAAGTAGGCAGGGCAAGAAAAAGGGGTGGATGTTTATTAATATAGCTGTAACAGGGTCTGCAGGATGTCCTCCAATATTTATTCTCCCGTTCTTCCATAGTAATAGAATTCCCCAGGTTTTAGCTGGGCAACGCATACCTGGAATAAAGACTACACTTCCCAGCCTACTGTGTAACTAGGTGTGGCCATGTGACTAAGTTCTGGCCAAGAGAAGATAGATGTAGTATGTGCAACTTCTGAAAAATATTCTTAAAGGGAGAGTGCATGCCCTTATTGCTGGCTGGAATGTATGTGTGATGGCTGGAACTGCAGCGGTCATTTGGATTGGTGAGATGATCTTGGGAGCCAACTATGAAAGAATAAGATGAAAAAGTCTCATACTGCAGACAACAAGACTTCCCTGCCACTCTTAGACTTCCTAATGTGAGATAGAAACAGACTCCTTTAAGTCACTGCAGTTATTTTTGTTTTCTATGAGAGTTTAATGTAATGGGGAATAGGAGAAAGGGAATGGGATAAGCATTGAGCCAGTGAAGGCTATGGAACCTATGGCCAATCACTTGTTAAAGTCACCTCTCATGATCATCCTAATCTTCGGGAAAGTTAACCCCTTCCTGAAAAGTAAAGGCACGCTACATGGATTTTTGTGGAAACTGGATTTGGGGGCTCGACTAACGAGGACAGAAACCAAGGCAGCACGTGAGGATGTGGAAATAAAGAGGCAGAAGCACAAAAAACGCCTTGGAAGTCTCGGGAAATCATGGGAAATGTTTTGGCATTTTTTAGGGCTTTCCATTTGCATTTTAGGAGATTCCCTGGGGGGTTATTTGGGACTCTGGATTAAGGGCCAGGTAAAGAGAGCCGTTTTAGCTGAGCCCAGAGGACTGGAGGAATTAGGGCCAGAAGCTAGACAGCTCATGGCCAGGGTCATACTGTAGTGGACCTGGAGCCGGGTGGGGTATGGGGGCAGGACTGCAAGATAAGCAGAGGCCAGGTCACAAAGGGCCTCAGAGATCTGGACCGGGGAGATCTCATCTTAATGGCAATGAGGAGGGAGTCCCTGCGGGTTTCATTTGAGGAGTCCGAGGTGGGCGTTGCCTTCTGGAAAGAACCCTGGCTGCAGCACAGAAATCAGGTCAGGGAGCTGCCAGCACGATGCAGGGAGGTCCGTTTCCAAACCACTGCCATAATCCAAGCAAGAGGGAATGGCGGCTTCTCCCAGGGGACCGGAAGTGGCGCAGCATCTGAGAGAGACCCAGAGAGCAGAATAAACACTTGAGGGAGGAAGACAAGGAAACTTGAGCAGAGTCTACGTGGAGGTTTCTGCCTCAGGGCCAGAGAAGGGAGGT
>NC_048222.1:36912809-36953362 GCF_002007445.2 Ailuropoda melanoleuca
AGAAAAGAAAAGAAAAGAAAAGAAAAGAGAAGAGAAGGAAGGAAAAGAGAAGAGAAGGAAGGAAAAGAGAAGAGAAGGAAGGAAAAGGGAAGGGAAGGGAAGGGAAGGGAAGAAAGAGAGAGAAAGAAGGAAAGAAAAAAGAAACAACTGGGACTACACCAAATCAAAAAGCTTCTGCACAGCAAAGGAACCATCAACACAATGGAAAGGCAACCTATGGAATGGGAGAAAATATTCAAATCATCCGAGAAGTGGTTAATAGCTAAAATATATAAAGAACTCACACAACTCAATAGCAAGTAAATAATCGGATTAAAAAATGGACAGAGGAACCAAATAGACATTTTTTCCAAAGAAGACATAGAAATGGCCAAGTATGTGAAAAGATGCACAGTATCACTCATGATCAGGGGAACCAGAGAGCAAAACCATAATGAGATATCACCTCACACCTGTTAGAATGGCCGCCATCAAAAAGATAAAAGAGATGATAAGTGTTGGTGAGGATGTGGAGAAAAGGGAACCCTTGTGCACTATTGGTGGGAATTAGTAAATTGGTACAGCCACTACGGAAAACAGTATGGAGGTTCCTGAAAAAATTAAAAAGACTGCCATATGATCCAGCAATTCCCCTTCTAGGTATCTATCCAAAGGAAACGAAATCAATATCTCAAAGAGGTGTTTAGAGTGTAAATATGATCCTGGCAGCATTATTTACAATAGCCAAGACACGGAGACAACCTAAGTGTGCATAGATGGATAAATGGCTAAAGAAAACTTTGTATGTATATGTGTACACACACACACACACACACACACACACAAAGAGGAATATTATTCAGCCATAAAAAGAAGGGATTCCTGCTATTTGTGACAACATGGATGGCATGGAGGGCATTATGCTAAGTGACACATCAGACAAAGAAAAACAAATAACTCTATGCTCTCACTTATATGTGGAACCTAAAAGCAAAAAACTGAAGTCATAGAAACAGAGCATAGATTGGTAGTTGCCAGACGCAGGGGGAGGATGGGGGAAATGAGTAAAGGTGGTCAAAGTACAAACTTCCAATTATAAGATTAAAAAGTTCTGGGGAGGGAATATACAGCATGGCAATCACAGTCAACAATACTGTCTGTACATTTGAAAGTTGCTAACAGAATAGATTTAAAAAGTTCTCATCATAAGAAAAAAGTTTTAACTATGTGAGATGATGGATGTTAACTAAACTTACTGTGATAATCATTTAACGATATATACATGTATCGAATTGTTATGTTGTATACCTTAAGCTAATGCAATGTCTTATGTCAAGTATACCTCAATAAAACTGGGAAAAAACAAAACAAAACTCTAAAAAATGAAGAAAAGAAAAAAAGAAACAGTGTATACCTCCCAGAGTGGGGAAAATACGGCAGAGGAATTTTTGATCTTAGAGAGTTTTAAGCTTCAGCTTTAGAGGGAAAATGTTCAGATGAGGTTCTATGACTACACTAGAAGACAATGAGTATGTCCCATTGACATAATGGGGAAAAGTACCAAAGCTCTGTATTTTCCATGAAAAACTTAGGGCAAGATGATGGAGTGTGCTGCTTATAACTGAAAGGGCCTGCAAATGGAGAGACACACTGTGGGTAACACAGGCACCTTGGAATTGTGACCCTTGATGATGAGTACCTTTTCACTGGTATCACCAAGAATGACAGTTGGGACTCATAACCACAAATTAGGGGGAAACACGTGCAAGCCAGGGCAGGAAGCCAAAAAGAACGAAGAAATCACAGGCCCTAATACCTAAGGTTGGATGGCTAGGCTGGGGGAATTGGCATGAGTTTGCAGGAATTCCTGAGGTGGAACACAACTGACCAGGATGGCTTGTTACAGATCCATACCTGGCTTAGTTTGGGTAGTTGTGCAGGTGCATTAGAAAGTACTAACGTGACATGGACAGATCTTGCACAGGAACTTACACTAGGTCCTCAACTATTTGTTGGTTTGAATTATGAAAATCCATGAATCTGAGGATGGAAGCACAGGAGAGAACAGACAAATGAGGTTAAATGGGGAGGACGAGCTGAAACCAGGATAGCTAGAAGAGCAGCTGATTAGGAGGTAAGAGGCTTGGATTCTAAACAGGTTTGTCACACTTGGTCTCCTGGTCTTAAAGGGTCAGGACAAAGGGTCAATAAATGGACATATATCCAGGAACCTGGCAATCCCCTAGACAGGCCCAGGAGTTTGCTGGTTAGGGAGCACAAGCAGAGGACAGAACAGTTCCCATCTTGCCCCCTTCGCTTTCTTCCTGTGGAGTGAGACGCAGGTCCCTATAACTGACAACTGTGAATGTCAGAGACTCAGAATGTATTGATTAATCAAGGCATTTGGCAAAGTCTCTCAGGA
Source organism: Ailuropoda melanoleuca (assembly GCF_002007445.2). Lineage (NCBI taxonomy): Eukaryota > Metazoa > Chordata > Mammalia > Carnivora > Ursidae > Ailuropoda > Ailuropoda melanoleuca. The sequence goes on from NC_048222.1 coordinate 36,915,211, forward strand.
AATTCTTGTGGACAAGATGGAGAAATGCAGACCAGATGACAGTATAATTTGGGCGACTCATAGTTGGCTGAAAACCTATTCTCCAACAGTGCTGATGGAAGGGGGAAGGGAGGTGCCAGTGACCTGCCAAATGGTTCTGTCGCTGGTCCTATTCTACTCCTCATTACTCTGAGTGACTGGATACAAAGAAGGAATCCTCACCAAACCTGCAGATGACACAAAGCTTTGAGAAATACCCAATACAATGAAATCAAGATTTAAGAGCTAGCAAATATCAAAATGACTTCAATGGACTGGAACAATGAGCTGGACCCACGAGGTGGTACTGGATAGAGATAAATGTGAATTCTTTCATTTAGGTTCAAAAAATCAATTACATGAACACAGGGTTGGGAAGACCTGAACTGAGACTAGTTCCCCTCAACAAAAACTGATAATCTTAGTTGATCACAGCCAAAAATAATCCAATAGTTTGACATGGCTATAAAAAAGGCTAATATAATCTTTAGTTACATCAGGAGAAATACAACCTCCAAATTAATTGGAAGAAACAGTCCCACTCAACTATGTCCTGTTCCGACATCTGGACTGGCACGGTGCCTTGCCCATAGACAGCATTCAACAAATACTTGTCACACAAATGAATGGATACCACATTTTCAGATGGACCTTGAAACTAAGATGGTAAGGGATTTGGAGACTGTTCTCAGAAGAGAAGGCTGAACAAACAGGGAAATGTTTAACCTGGAAGAGACTAAGGAGACCCACATGAGAGCGGTTTTCAACTATTTGAAAGAATTTCACATTTGGTTTTGCTCCAGAGGGGGAAAAACTGAAGGTCACTGGTTAGAAGATACACAGAGATAAAACTCGGCTCAAGTAGAAAATGAGAACTCTCGGACAATCAAATGTAGTGGTAGTAAGCTTTTTCTCATTGCTGCTATTAAAGCAGAACTAGGCTGATCATCTCCCGTATCTTTAGTAGTTCAGGATATATACCCGTGTACACTGGAGGTTAGGTCTGGATGTCTCTCAGAGCTCTTCCGACGATAAGGATATAAGAGATATGATTCTATGCTGCTGCTGGTCTTGTTTCTTTAGCTCCAAAGGAGCTTCCAACTCGTCGGAGTTGGCTTGCCAACACCAGAGCTTTGCGCCAGGCAATCTTGGCTATGGATTTCAAAGCGGGAGCTAACAAAAGAACCTGGCCTGCACTCTGCATGGCAATCCATGAAATGGTAACTTTGTGAAAAGAGGTTCAGTTTTGATTTGTTTGTTTAACTTTCCTCAATGCAAACAAGAGGAAAGAAAAGGAACCTGACAGTGCCCATATGGCTTCATCGTGGTGGAAGAAAATACTGCCTGGAAACCGTGATCAAAAGGGGACTCTGACCTTGACTTTTCTGGACCGTGTTTTTGTTTCTTAACAAACATCAAATGAGATGTTTGGAAGTGAATGCCTCTTTTAACAGGACTCAATATAATACTGATATTGTTAAACATATTTAATACTGATGGAACCTACAGATCCCAAGAGCACCTTTTGGTTCTTTATTGGAAACAGCACTACAGGAATTTTCCAATAAAGGGGACTGGGAATTCTGAAAGGCTCTAGAGAAGGTGGTAGCCCACCTCTAACATGGCCTCCAATAATCCTGGCCTACCGGTACTCAGGCCTTTCTGTAGTTCCCTCACACATGGAATAAGGCTAACCTGTGTAACCAATAAGATGGTGGAAATGTGAAGGTGTGCTCCTGAGGCTAGGTTGTAAAATGCATTAGGGCTTCTACTTTGGGCTTTCTTGGATCATCTGGGAAAGCCAGCTGCCATATTGTACAGACACTGGATAGAAGCACATTCAGTGAAGAACTGAGGCCTCCTGCCAATGACCATTACTAACTTCCCAGTCGTGTGAGTGGGCCATCTTGGAAGCAGATCTTCTGGCCCCAGTCAAGTCTTTAGATGACAGCAAAGCCAGCTAACATCCTGACTGCCACCTCATGAGAGTCCCTGAGTCAGAGCACCCAGTTGAGCAGCTCCAGAATTCCTGACCCACAGAAACTCGTGGGATAATAAATTTTATTATTGTTTTTAGTTCACTACGTTTTAAAGTAATTTGTTACACAGTAAGAGATAACTAACACAGGTGAATTAACACAGATCTGCAATGAATAAAACTCAGTTATTCTTTGTCACACTTAAATAATAGTGAGGGACCTCACTGAGGGGACCAAGCATGGATAAAATGAAGACATAGGAAAGCCATACAGAAAACACAGATTTCATTTGTCTTTCCAGGACCAACTATACTGTACAATGAATGATCAGATAAGCATCTGTAGAAAACTGTACTCTAGTAATTTCCAGCCCCATCTAGCCAGGTGGCAATGATTAGACACTAGCAAGGAAAAATGACCTTGGCCTTAAACACTAAAGGTGGCTGAACTATACTCCAAGAGGGAACATTCTTTGTCATAAGGCAGCTTTTTCTTTTTCTTTTTAAAGATTTTATTTATTTATTCATTCGACAGAGATAGAGACAGCCAGCGAGAGAGAGAACAAGCAGGCGGAGTGGGAGAGGAAGAAGCAGGCTCATAGCGGAAGAGCCTGATGTGGGGCTCGATCCCATAACACTGGGATCACACCCTGAGCCAAAGGCAGGCGCTTAACCGCTGTGCCACCCAGGCGCCCCAAGGCAGCTTTTTCTATTTTCACTAAAGGAACAGCCACCAGCCCCATGAGAGAAAGGCCAGAACTCAGAGAGTGAAAAAGTGTCTGAAGACTTGAAATGGTCCAGGATAAATCAGCTCCCAAAGAGTCCTCGGCATTGCTGTCAGAGTCTGATGTGAGCTCAGGACCTGAGGAGCCTAAACCAAGCTGTTTCCACAATGTGAAAATACGTCCACATGCCATCCAGCCCTGCTGGCAGGCATAATAAATCCAATGGAGAATATACTCTGATCCATTAATTTGGGGAGAACAGCCATGATACTTAAGTGCCTTTTAATAAGCCATTTAATCTACTCTTGGGGTTATCTGGGGTCAATGGCATGCTTAAAAAAATAGGAAACTTGTATTTCTTCTCCTTGCTTATCTACCTCTATTTTTCTTTAATGCTGGTGAGTGATTTATTTCTTCGATTAGCTCAGAACTATTACTGGCCCAGAGTTTCAACCTCTTAGCTATTCCCTTAGGGAATCCTTTGGGAACATGCCTGAGAAAGAAAATTACCATCAGTATGGTGGGCCAGAGAGACCAAGTAGAGAGGGAACTGCTCCAGAGAAACACACAAAAAAGGACCATGGCACTTCTTATAGGAGAGACATCAGTTGGCCAGAGGTAGAAACTTGGAGGCAGGCCCAGAGGTAGACAGTGCTGGTCACTCTGGGGTTACAAAAGGTATGGTTGAGGGGAGCTTGGGTAGCTCAGTCAGTTAAGTGTCCAACTCTTGATTTTGGCTCAGGTCATGATCTCCTGGGTTGTGAGATTGAGCCCCATGTCAGGCTCCACATTCAGCAGCGAGTCTGCTTGACATTCTCTCCCTCTGCCCCTCCCCTCCACTTCTGTGTGTGTGTGTGTGTGTGTGTGTGTGTGTGCGCGCGCGCGCGTGCATGCACTCTCTCAAATAAATAAATAAATCTTTAAAAAAAAGGGCACAGTTGCAAGGGACAAGGTATAGATCCAGGCTGTGCTAGACTGACTATATCGCCTTTAAGAACATAATCCAAAAAATAAAAAGTGTAAAGCTTATTGGCCTAAATATGCCTCCAGAATTCACCCATCCACCTGACAATCTCTAGTTCACAGTTACACAGTGGGTTATCCTCTCACAAACCTTAACTGTTTTTCTGAAATAGCATTAGTTATTATGTAACTCCCTAGTTTATATATATTCGCTTTTTATATACATTTACATTTTGTTGTAGTTCAAGGACTATGGGTGATTTTTACTTTGAGAGTACATATATGTCTTTTCGAATTTTTCAAATAAGAAAGGAATCAAAGTAAATAAGTCTTGCTTCAAATAGTGTATCAAATGCAAGAGATACAACTTTCTGAAGAAAACAGAAGAAATACTGCAGTCCACTTAGAGCCAAGCAAGGTGAGCAAACCCAAACTCCACCTGTAACAGTGCTGAATGCTTTGCTGAGTGACCAGCCCAGAAGCATGGGGACCACACAGAGAACAAGAGAAAATGAAAAAGCCTGCCCACCACAGAAGACCCAAAGAGAACTGACACAGGTATAGTTAGGATGCACGAGAAAGCTGTCTGCAGAATCCCTTGTCAGTCCTTCAAATATAATTTTCAAATGAAATACAAGACCCTCATGACAGTAGAGTTAAGGATTCCAGCAGAAAAGGTCTCATCTGAGCCTCCAGCAAATGACAGGTCATGTGACTGGGCCATCTACACGTAGTACCACTGTAAACAAACGGTAGACCCAAGGTTGTTCTGAAGCATCTCTAAAAAAGTTCTGTGTAGAGGAGTGAAACATAAAGTTGCAGAAACCTCACAGGGTAAGAATGACTCTCTCTCAGTAACATGAATGCCTTGAACAGTTTTCCATCAATGTGTAAGGATGAATAGAATATTTTCAACACCATTATTTCTCTTTTAGAAAGTTCTAGGATGTCTAGTGTTTTGAAACATGACAGTTACATGATTAGTTAACATTCGCAACATGGGGGCACCTGGGTGGATCAGTGGGTTAAGTGTCCAACTCTTGATTTCAGCTCAGGTCATGATCTCAGGGTCACGAGATTAAGTTCTGTGTCAGGCTCTGCACTGGGTGTGGGGCCTGCTTATGATTCTCTCTCTCTCCCTCTGCCCCTTCCTGCTCATGCTCTTGCTCTCTAAAATAAATAAATCTTTTTTTTAAAAAAAAGCCATTTGTATTATGTGTTATAGCTCATGAACTATTGTTGGTACCATACTTTGAGCTTAATAGCAACCCTGAGAGGTAGGTATGTTATTTTATAAGTGAGGAAATAGGTGTGTATAAGTCAACTAGCATTTAATGAGTGTGTAACAGGTATGTTGGACTTTACTAAAGATGTCAATATTCCATCACAGGTAGTCCTAATGAAGTCCTGATTTTTAAATTTATTCTCCTCATTTTACAGTTAAGAACACTAAAGTTTAAAAAGGGAGTTATGTTGGGGCACCTGGGTGGCTCAGTCTTTAAGCGTCTGCCTTCGGCTCAGGGCATGATCCCAGGGTCCTGGGATCCAGCCCCACATCAGGCTCCCTGCTTGCTGGGAGGCCTGCTTCTTCCTCTCCCACTCCTCCTGCCTGTGTTCCCTCTCTCGCTGGCTGTCTCTCTCTCTATCAAATAAATAAACAAAATCTTTTTTAAAAAAGGGAGTTATGTTGCCTATGATAATATTGCTATAAATATGCTAAAATACAAGCACAAGAAATTGTAAAACATTAACCTTCTGACTCAAAACTCTAGGCTCTTTCCACTATATAACAATAGATACACAAATTAAATTTCCATGTGTATTCATATCATAAAATCCTTGTTCAAAGCCTATATGAGTTTTGGCAAGTCAAAGAATTTCTCTGAGCTTCAGTTTTATCATCTGTGAAAGAGAAATATTCATAAAATTATAACAATTTACCCGTGGTCATTAAAATGTTAAACTAATGCATATACGAAAGAGATGTATTATAACAAGATTAGATTTTCACAGCATTATGTCACTTTTGATCATTCATCCCAGAACTAGAAAAGCCCAGAAATCCTCTGGTAAAGGATTCTGGTAACTGTAGATACCACAGAACCCCTATGTTCCGGGCACCGTAATGGTGGAAGGAATCCAGTGGGGACCAAGACGGAGTAAAGACCCTACATGCATGGGGCTCACGTCCTGGCAGGGATGACAGGCCATAAACATACAATCAAATAAATACTGTCATCTCGGGTGACAGTGCTATAGAGAAAATGAGGCAGTAAGGGGGAGCACAGTATGGCAGGGGAGGTCGAGTGGAACAAGGCTGGTGAAAAGACCCTTTGAGAGCAATGCAGAAACGTGATGGACTGAGCCTTACAGACATCGCAGAGTCAAGTGCCCTAGGCAGGTGTCGTGGCAAGTGTCCAGCCCCTGAGATGGGCAGAGGTTGGCAAGACCCCAGAGCAAGAAGGCAGAGGTGGCAGATGCTGAGTGAGAGCAGGGGACAGGAGGGTAAAGCAGGGGAAGGGGGCAGAGGGCAGATCACTCGGTGGTCCACAGCCGGGAGTTCGCATTTTCTTGCAGGTGACGAATCCCCATCTCCTAACCCAAGACTGAATGCACAAGTTGGAAACACGGACACACCATCGCTCCCAGGCCAGCTCCAGGAGAGGCTGAGATGGAATTCCACACCCCCCCGGCCTTCATGCTGGTCCAAAGGATGTCCATGAAGCTCTCTCCTTGTCCACCGCTGTCTTGCCTCCCCGTTCCACCCCAACTCCCTTTCCATTTCTAATTAGGGCTTGTTGAGCAGGAAGCAAATATTGGGAAACAGCGTAACCTCTGGATGGGGCTCTTGGACCCAGAAGGCTTACTGATGAGGTGATTTCTGCCTCAGCCACCAACCAGGTACAACTCCTCGTATGTATCAGGTTCCCCAGGCATAAACTGCCGATCCTGATCGAACCTGCTTCACAATGAGCTTTCATTAGAGAAACTTGCTCACCTCCACTGTGCATGCCACAATGCTATTCCTTTCTTGTTCTGCAAGTATGATCATTTCAGCATTTCCCCTACCTTACTGACATTGGAAGGCAGCTCCTTTTTGCTACTGGCAAAAAAATTCTCTCTGGAAATGGAAGAAATTATGTAGGAAAAAGAAATGCATAAGATTGCCTTAAAATCTGAGCTGAAAGGGAATACACAGGCTGGCAAATATACGGATAAACATGGCATGTTGCCTTGGCACTCCCTGGATGCTTAACTGGGGACATTTTCATCTATTTATTTAAGTAATCCAAAAGTAAACCACGAGAGGAAAAGAGAGGAAGAGAAACGTTCTGTCCTCATACCCAAACCAAACACCACAAAATAACACTGCCATTCATATGAAGGGATTCTAATTAAGGGAGGGAAAAGGCCTGACCTTGTTTATAAAAGGGCCTCAGTCTAAAAAGTCAGTGGGTCAAACTGGGCTGAGCTTGACCCTTGACTCTCTGGCAGGCTCAGAAAGAGAGAAAACTGACCTCCATGAGACAGGGCAGGCATCCACAGCCTCTGTTACTCAAGGAAACAATAGAAACTACGAAAATTGTCGGGAAAAGCACAAAGGATCGTGCTCCTTCTTGCTGCAATCCGGGGCCACCCCGAGGTGGAAGAGGGCAATTTTGTCTCCGACACCTCCCACCTCCCTTTCAGCATCTACTGTGACAAATTTCTGCCCCCTTCCTCGGTCCTCCTCATCCCTCCCCCTACCTCTCAACCAAATTGGGGTTCATCTGGAACGGATTACCACCACCAATTCACTTTTGACACTAGGCCCGGGTGTCACGCCACCGGGGGAGAACAGCGTTTTATTACAGGCCAATTCCTTAGGTCAAAGGAACGAATGCCTAATGCTGGACATGCTGATGGCATATGGACCCGCCTGAAGGGCCAGGCTGCCCCAGGGAGTTGAGCGATGGCTGCTGGGGCGAGGAGTCTCCCCCATCCACAGAAGAGCAGGGCCGACGGGATGGCTGGGGGGGATAAAGGATGTTACCTCCGCGGAGTGCGTCTTCAAACCATGCCCACCCACCACACCTCCAATTCAGCTGAGAGCCTGAGCAAAACCCACGGGCCTCACTAGTAAGCACAGCTGTGAGATGAGCGCCGTGACACCACCTGCCCAGGCCCTTCTGATTCAGTCACTGCGGTGCCCTTGTGCATCATGTATGGAAGCTTCTAGCTTGGAGAGGCCCAAGGCTTCGGTGCAGGGGGAGTGCAGTTCCCCTCTCTGCTGGTTCTTACCCACCCTGCTCGGCAGACCTCTGGCAAGCACAGAGAGCCACAAAGGCTGCCTTGACCCAGAGAAACCAGTTAGAACTTACAGATGGGAGAAAACCAAGCCCCACATGATCAGCAAGGGAGGAAGATATTTTTGGATGGCAAAGGTGAGGGTAGGAAAGCGGAGAAGCTTCCCTGGCCCTCAGATCGAACCAGAGAAGATTCTGGCTTTGGAAGGCGAGCGTACTTCCTCCCGCCTTGATCCTGTCCGCTGAGCTCTGGGGTTTTTACTTGTGTAGTCAGTTTAGCGTGTCTTAGTAATCCATTCTTGTTAATTTTGCTCCTCTTTGGATGACCTTCGTGTCAGGGAGAGATGATGGGCGGGGAGGAGAGGGACAGAGGGAGGGGACTGTGCTGCCAACACTGCACGGAGAAAGCCTTCTTTTCAATTACCTTCCTGACCATTTAGAATGAATTTTAACGGGCTATGCTTTTCCTGGGAGATTTTTTCTTTGAACTCCCAGACTTCCCTTCATTGCGAGTTGCCATAATATGAACCAGATTTTTTTTTTTCTCCCTCTTGTTTGCTTAAAAGGCGTTAACTATAAATTAGAGTATCTCAAGAGTGAAGTGTCACACGCCGGGCCTCGGGCTCCTCAGCCCTGGAGCCCCACAGCTGGGAGAGGGGCCAGACTGCCTCTTTCTTTGGCAACCTGGCTCCAAGACCCAGGCCAGGAATGATCCCGCCCTCCTTCTCAAAGCTATCCAGTTACAGCGATGTACAGAAACGGCCTTGACTTAAACATCAAATTTTGTTTGTTTTTTTTTTTTTTCATTTCTTTCCTAGAGGAAAGGGAAGACTGGTTTTAAGTGGACATTTATCCTGAGTCATATTCCAGGCGGTGCTTTCATTCTAAAGGGTATTCACCCCGTGTGGGCAGCAAGGCTCATTTACATTCACTATCCCACACTCCCAAGCTGGAGTTCCTTGCCTCTGGGGGCTGCCAGTTCTGGCCCCAATAGTCACTCTGCAAGAAGGCAAGGACCACCATGCTGGATTTTTTTTTTTTTTTTTTTGCTGTACTATCCATTAGATTCCCATCAGAGAATCTTCACAACTGCCCTCACCCACATCCCTCCAGGCCCAAACGTCATGCCTCCAGGGGACAAAGCCACCAATGAGCAGACAACCATTGTTTTAGTGTGGCTCAGCTTTGTTTTTAAGGACACTCAAGTTCACAGCTGTTACTCAATGTCAAAAATTCAGGAAACATTCACTGAGTATACCAATTGTTTGCCAGGCACAACACTACTCAACAATTTCACATTTGCTCGTGTCACCAATGTACTGTTCATTCGTGGTAGGTAATGCCACATTGGTCCAGGGCCCTCCATCTGTTGAGTCATTGAAGTACAAAGGAGACAGGAGGGCTCATCTTAGACATGAGAGTCTGACAATAGAACACGCTGATTTTACAAGTAGGTACCTCAGAGTTAAAAAGTTTGGGTTTGAATTCCAAAAGGGCTTGGCCTACAAAATCACCCAAAGTTGGGGGCTGAGCACAGGATATGCCTGGAAATGAAAGGCAAACTCCCACATGGGGCAGTGTCTTGCCACAAGGGGACAGGGGGTGTCTTCACTTGGGGGGGGGGCAACAAAATACCACACATGGCATGGCTAAAACAAGAGACATTTATTTTCTCACAGTTCTAGAGGTTAGAAATCCAAGACCAAGGTCTCACAGACTCAGTTTCTGGTGAGGACTCTCTTCCTGGCTTACACTGTCTTCTTGCTGTGTCCGCACAGGGCCTGTCCTCCATGTGTTTGTGTGGAGGGGGAGTGAGCCAGCTCTCTGGTATCTTCTCTTATAAGGGAGCCCATCACAAGGCTCCCACCTTCCTGACCTCATCTAAACTTACTTACACCATAAAGGCCCTCACCCCCGAATACCACCACAGTAGGGTCAGGGTTTCAACATATTAATTCTGGAAGAAAGGGCCAAAATTCAGCCCAGAGTAGGGTTAAGGGTCTTTAAGAGCTGGGAGACAAGCAAGCGAAGACGGGGCAGGGAGGGGCTGAGGTTTCAAGCGTGGCACCTGTTCCTTCGACACATGCAGCCCCTGACCAGCCCAGGGCAGAAACACTGAACGTAGGGATAGAAGCCTCCAGAAAGAGCTGGGAACCCAATGCCAAGGAAATGTGTGCTGTCCTTTCCAGGTGGGAAAGTGGGAGCTGGGAGACCCCCACCCTGAGTGACTTCTAAACCAGAAATGACTGACGTTGACAAGATGAAATGCCACCCCCTGCCCTGGGCATCCCTGTCCCCTAAGTGAAAGTGGCCTTGCGAACAACTGGAGCTCAGTTATGAACCAAGTCGTGTCTCCACAGACTCCCATTTGCGGCTGCTTCATTTGTACCTGTTACATCGTGCTAGGTGTTACGAGGTTCACTACTTCCACTTGCAGATGGGAAGACGGAAGCTCAGAGAGTGAAAGCAATGTCTGTGGGCACGCCACTCGTAAGAGATGGAAGCCGGATGTGAACTGGGATCTGCAGCGCCTCCATTCAATGTGCACACACTCCTCCCACCCCCTCTGAGTGGGCACAGCTCTCCGGGGTGAAATGAAGGGCAAGAAAAGAGGTCCTCAGCTGCCTCTGCCAACTGGATGTGTCGTCACTTTCTCCCCCAGGCCTGAGATTCCTACAGGCAGCAACACCACCCAGTGAGCGGAACACGTGAGGTGACGTGGACACACAACTACCCAAGTTGTGAATTACAGTGACGCCACCTGACTTGGTTTAAGAGAGAGGCAACAGATCTGCCGTCCCCCTCAAGTTCTCAAACACACGCTGTGGGACCGGGGTATCTGTCTAACACCAAGACCCTCCACTCTTTGGCTCTTGCAACCAGATTTGTACCTCACACCTCTTAGGGCCATCATGTCCACCCTGAGCAGTCATCAGAGTCATATGGCTTTAATGAGGGGAGCAGTTTTTGTCCTACTTTTGAATCCAAATGGGTTTTTCCTAAGTGTCTACAAATCCTAGTATGCATCTATGGTGAAAGCTACTCAGAGAACTAGGCACTCACTTTGACCAGCAAATCCTACAGATACCTGTGGATGATAAAATGGCCTACCTTTCATTTTCTAGTAGTTAAGGGTTGGAATTTTTGATGCAAGTCAAGTCCCCCCTAATTAAATCTACTTATTCCTAAAATGCTATTTTAACTTGAACCCAGGAAAGGTTTCATGGTCAAATTTTACCAATTTTGTTCTAAACACTTGTCACAACTCAGGTTAAATTGGTGATGAAATGTCTGTAGGGACTGGGAACAACTGGTAAACCTCACTGTCCCTCGTGACTTACAGGAGTGTGGATTAATGGCAATAATAAGAGCACCTACAGTACAGACAGGTACTGTGCTTGGTGATTTACACAGAGGTATCTCATCCAATCCTCGCAATGACTCTGGGAAGTAGGTCCACTTCTCTGAGGCACAGAGGTGCTAATTGATCTACCCAAGGCCACACAGCAGTATGTGATAGAACAGTGTCCAATACTCTTTGGGATAATATGGTCAGTCAGGAGACAAGAGTTTGATGCCAGTGATGTTGAAGGGTAATCGCATATGTGCTTATGTCTATGAGAGCAATTTACAAGCCAATGACCCTATTTACTAACCCGACCCCACACAGAAGCCTTCTCCAAGTGACATGAAGACATGGCTTGGCAACTGAGTCTCTTCTGTGATGGTCGTCTCGGAGTCTGTGACCCACGCAAAGAGGCTGCCCAGGGTCCTCTGCGGGCAGTGCTAAGGCCGCCCGTGGGTCAGACAGGCACACCCAGGTAAGACTGGCCAGTCTGCCTCTGGGTGTGCCTGCTGTGGCTGGCCCAGCAGGGACCTGGGACTGGAAGCATGAACAGAAGGCAAGCAGCTTTCTGTGTAATCGTCCGACGTGTTTACAGCCAGTCCCTGGTTTTCACCACCTCTCCTTTAACCAGCCCATTCCCCCAGCCACGCCAGAAAGCCATCTATACTTAACTTTTCACCACCTTGATTCAAGAATTTGTCAGTTTCTACCAGGCGGTTATTATTACCAGGCCACCATCTCCCGATCAATGTACGAGCGCCATCTAGGTGTGAATGGCAGTAACTGCAGGCCGCAGCAGGAGTGTGGGTTCCTGCGCCTTTCTTTCCTACATCTTTCTAGAAGCCCTTGCAGAGGAAGCAGGAAGGATCACATGAAGATTCTCGCAAGATGACTTTACACTGGGCATTATACCCAGCAAATCATGCAAATGCCATTTCAGCTTTTGCAGACTCTGTTATGTACGACTGGAAAAAGAAGTTAATAAATCTATTACCTCAAGATCATAGGCACTGAAATCCCTAAATGCCCAGTACATTAAGGGAGTTAAAACTGAGAAAAGGATGGGTTATTCCCCAGACAACCACTGCTACCAGATTTCTGACTGAATTTGGGCAAACGGCCTCTCCCTGCGCCTCAGTTCTCTCAACACTGTCCTCTCGATATTCTCAGTGAGGATGTTGGACAGCGCGATATATGCCATTCTTACAAGGCCCAGCTCTAGGCTGTCACAATACTTCCACCTGACAGCTTTTTAATGGCTGCTATTTTGTTTCAAGCTGGCAGACGGAACAACCGATAAAGAACAGATTTACCTAGAGACGCTCTGGAGGTGACTGGGCATGCACTGCCTAGGTATGTTCACGTGCTTCCGCTTCCCCTTTTTCCTAACTAACAGAACCCTGACAATGTTTGTGTTGGCAACATCCCCATAAGACCAGACCCCAGTCTCGCTAATGAGATGGAACCAGAAGTCATGTCGGTGGAGCTGCTGAGAGAGTGATTGCTTGAGGAAAAGTCACAGACTTGGTTGACAGGTACACTTAGCCCATCTGCCTGCCTGCCTGCCTGCAGCGTGGACTCAGTAGACTGGAGTAGTCAACTTGTGCTCATGAGAACATGAAGTCAGGAGAACAGAACAAGACACCAGAAGGAGCCTGGGTCCTTGACAAGTTGCAAGAACATCTTCATTCGCTGAGGTGAGGGCCTCTTGCTCTGGAGTTGTTGCTCCATGGGAAAAACAGCCCTTCATTTGGTGAAACCACTACTGTTGGGTTTCTCTGACAAGCAGAAAGTCATCCCTGACACAGCTCAGCTCCTGTCATTCATTTTCTCATTCAACAAAACTATGAGAGTACGTGCCTGGGACTACATGCCAGTGAGTGTGCCAGGTACGAAATGGTCCAGCCTTGAGGCACTTGCACTCTGGTGGGATGAGGTGTGGGGCAGTGTAACTCATCGGAGGGCGTCAGAGGCAAGGGAGGGGGTCAGGGAGGTCCCCCCCCCATGGTGACTCCTCAGTTGAGTATTCAAGAATTAGCCTGGGAAATCACTCGGAATTAATCTGGTAAAAAAGGAGAAAGAGGGCTATATTCCCCCTTTCTCCATGCTGAAAGTGCCTTCGTTCTCATTCCAGTGTCCTTCTTTCCCTCCCACTAGTGACTTTGTTAAGTCCCTTGGCCCATGATCGGTTGAGGGTGGGCAGGAGACTTGGTTCTGACCAACAAGACAGGAGGAACATTCTGCTATGAGGGCATCTAGAAAAATTTCCTTCACTCTTACAAAGAAGATGCAGAAGAAAGAGTAGTCTCTTCTTTCTCTTGCTGGACCTCGTGTTGGCTCGAAATCTGCCCATGGCAGATATCCTGAAAGCAAGGGAAGGGAGTCCATGCAGTCAGCAGAGTGGGAAGATGTAAGGAAGCTTGACCTCAGTGCACCAGTAAACTGCTGAGTTAATCAACCCCAGAACCACCAGGCGCTCCACGTTATATGTCTCAGTAACGTGCTCTTCGTGTTTTACCCTTTTGGAATGCATGTTCTGTTACTTACAGCCCAAAGTCTCCTGCTACAAAGGCATTCTAGGCAGAAGCAGCGCATATACTAAGGGAATGAGAGCTATGACAGAAGATGGCCTGTTCTAAGAACCCCAGGTATTAAAGACCGACATGGAAGGTCAAAGAGTCGTGTGATGAGAGGACAGGGCAAAATTAAGCAGAGACTCAAGGACCGGCGGGGAACTTGTGGGAGTTTACCAGCAGGGGAGTGACACTTTCAAATTCATATTTTGGAAGACGACATTGGCAGTCCTGTATAAGGAGGGGCAACACGAGAGACAAGGAAGACCTTATCACCGAGGTCACTCTACTCATCCATCCCAGCGATGGTGAAGACTTGAAGAAAGGAAGTGATGGTAAGAAGGAGGGTGAAGAACAAAATACAGAAACCTATCAAGGAGACAGTTTCCTCAGGTTCTCGCCGCCACTGGCTGCGGTGCAGGGAAGGGAAGAGGAATGGAAGATGGCATTCCTCTTTCTGACCTAGGTAACCAGGTGGGTGCTGCACATGGAGGTATGGGAGAAAACATCTGTGATGGCAAAGTTACTTTCTATTGGAGGAGTTGGGGGGACATGATAAAATATTCCATTTTAACTATCCCGAAGTTTGAGGTCCCTGCTGGATGTGTAGGTGGAGCTACCCCATGTATGGTTGCTAAAGGGGGTGAAGTATGGTCTGGTCTCTATGATCGAGCTTGGCCGAATTTCCCCATGCTTGATAGTCTTGACGCACCAGGAAAACACAATATCATAAAGAGCTTGTGCGCTGCCATGGGTAATGTTTGAGTCCTACAACTTTGAAAAGAACTTTCTGAGCCTGTAGCCATAAAGCTGAATCATTGCTTCTTCCTAGTCAGTCAAAATCATGATTCTGACCAGTCCCAGAAATTCAGACCTGGATATGCAGCTGTCTACTTCATAGCATTAAGGGAAAAGACTGGAGGATCATCTGAGAGAACACAGAACCTCCTGGTGATCACACGTGCAGCTCAGAACACGCACTCTTGGAGGTGTTGCTATACATGCGACATACTTGTATTGTGTGGTCGTGGGTTCAGGGGGTCCCCAGATAAGGCCTGGTGAAGAATGAATAGATCGTATGATGTCAGCAGCTTCAGATGAACAGTGCTGAACAATTCCATGGCCGGCTAAATAATAGATTGATTTGTTCATCTGAACAAACACCTTTTGAATAAGTACGATGTGCCAACTCTCTGTGCTACATAATGGAGGATCAAAGATGAATAAGACAAGGTTGGTCAGTAGTTCAAGGTATTTCCGGGCATCCACAGGGAGGCAGACTTGTAAATCAAAAAGGGCAATGAAAGAATTACAGGTGTCTTGACAGCAGTCTAGTTGAGGCACAACAGGGAGAGGCATCCACCCTCTCCTGGGATCAAGAGTAAGAGAATTATAGGGGAAATGGCACATAAGCTGAGTCTTGCCTGGTGAACAGCTATTTGCCACTTGTTATAGGGGAGAAGAGATGTTCCAGGCAGAAGAAGAAGTGCATAAAACAGAGGTGTGGCACATTCAGAGAGCTTTACCTGGTTTGACATGGCTGGAGTTTATGATCGAAGAGAGGAAAGGTAGGTTGGGGATGGTCATGGTGCACGCTGAATGCCATGCTGGAGTCTGGACTCCATCTGTAGACGGTGGGGATAGGCGCAATGGGCCCAGAAGCAGGGTAGTAATCTACTCTGACTCACATTTTAGAATCCCGGTGGCAGCAAAGCGAAAGGTCAATTGAAAGAACAGGGCAAGAGGCAGAAGGACCATTCAGGAAAGTCTTCAATGGTCCAAAGAACAAATGAGTGAAGACCTGATATACAGCAGTGGCACCAAGAGGGAAAGAAGGGATGGAAACAGGAGAGTCCAGGATGCAGGAGACAGAACTTGACCACCACTGGACATGGGGAGACGAGAATGCAGAACACACCCAGCTGGTCTGGCTTGGGAGATGAGCAGGATGGAGGGGCCACTTGCCAAAAACCAGAAGCACAAGAGATGAGCAAGGTGGGAGGGAAATTAATAATGAGTTATGATCACGCTGGGCTTCTCCAGGTCGGGATGTGGCGTAGTGAGTGAGCACGAGTCTGGAGCTCAGGAAAGAGGCCTGGCGGCAGAAGACGCATCAATTCTCTTAGCAAATGTCTGTCTTCTGACAAAGAATTAAACTGCTTAACAACCAGAGAAGTCAGGAATGTCAGTTGTGGCCACAGAAGAGATGGTGTCAGTCTAGGACACTTCAAATTGATTCAGCGCTCCCCGCTCTCCATTCTCTAGAATGTCTGAGCTGCAATATCTTACACAGAAAGGGATACAGAGGTGATCTCGTCCCAACCTGCACCCAATTCAAGCACCCTTTCTTCCCCACCAGTTTATTAGCTTGTCCACACTTCGCCTGTACGTCTCTCTCTGGGCCTACCTGCCCAATCTGCCGCATTCATCACACGTTGACTAGGCACTCACAGTGTGTTTTCTAGGGAAGGCATTACCATGAGAAATGGGCCATTCCAGTATCAGAACTATTTTTAATGTTGACAAAAGTTCTATTAGAAAATATCAGAAAATACCACCTCAGCCTTGGATAATCGTGACATCTGTTCTTCAAGCAATCCACAGAACAGAGGGAATGTATGGTAGACTTTACTTCAAGGATTGCCTCAGGCACTTTCTTCTTTAAGTTAATAAAAATAAAAATAATAAAATAAAATAGCAGGATTTGAAGAACACTTCTTACACGGTTTTCATTTTGAAATTACATTTGCCCCTTGAGCTTTAATTCAATACCGAGCTTAACACTTTAACCAGTGCTTGCTGCGGAAGGGAATGGGATAGAAGACAGCTTTGAACCCGCATGCACCTTTGATGCTTTTCAAGAGCACAGGGCTAAGGAATTTTTTACAAGTGAGCCGGGATGTCGCAGTTCTTCAAATGTCCAGCAGGGGGAACTGCAAGTGACACCGTACAGTTTTTTGGTGTTTTCTTTTCCTTCAGAACTGAACATGCATTTTCAAAAGACTGTTTCAGTGCTTCCTTTTTGCAAAATTTAACATTCTCCCTTCTCCCCCCAAATTCCAAACTACATCGTAGCTTTCGAGCAACATAAGAGAAGTTTTACTCTTCATGACCAATGGAACCCCAGTTGATCAGAGCCTAATCCAGTAGAGACTTGCGGGCAAAGGACAGCCTCACCCTCTGGACACGAACAGTATTTATGAGGAGCCTGAGCAGACCCAGGGAGGCCAGGCATGGAAAGCGGAAACAGGGCAGATGTCAAAGCCCAGTCCACTCTCATCCAAAAGAAGTGTTTTGAATGCAAAAAGGAAAACGGGAAATCTTTTGCTTTTTTTGCCCTCCACACCTATATTTTGAAGAATTACAAACCTAAAGGAAAAAGTTGCAAGAACAGTTCCAGGAACATCCTCACACCCCTCCCCTAGATTCGGTGCACATTTCACCAAGCTGGTTTCACTCTCTGCTCCTCTCCTCTCCTTCTTGCTGGTATCCATTGATTCTATCAACACTTCTTAAGCACCCAAGTTCAGTCAGTCTGTTCTGGGGGCTCACTGTGGGCAAGTGAGGGCAGATATGTAGACAAATAACGACACTCCATCTGATGAGAGCAGAAAGGCTGTCAGGACAAGATACTACGGGGGTTGGGGACACAGAACGAGCAGTGATGGCGCCCCCCAGGGTCTGGGAATGCTTCTCAGAGGTGACTTATGTGGGACATAGAGGAAGAAAAGGACTTATCTAGGGAGCAGGGTAGAAAGACAAGGAGAAATCCACTCATGTGTCCAAGGTCTGCAAAGATTTTGCTTGTCCCATTTCTAAGCTTCTGCTTCCACGTCCTTTCGAGAACAGCAAGAGTTAGCAGTAACTGAGAGCTCGCTAAGCCAGGCCAGGGGTGGTGCTAGGGATCTTATCTGCATCTCTTCCTCAAACACTTGCAGCCTCGCCAGGTCAGTGTGGGTGGCCTCACTTCACAAAAGGGGCAAAGGGGGCTCAGAAAAGCCAAGAAACTTAACAAAGACCCAGCTGGTGAGTGGCGGAGTCAGTAATTGTTTCTGTGTATCTTCTTAGAGCCCTGCTGGTGAAACACTCCCTGAGGACACCTGGCACTTCCTTCCATCCCACTCTCCCACATCCCCTACCCCAGGTCAGTTGGACAGTTTTCTCAAACCCACTGACTTTTCAGTGACCATGGTTCACTTCCTCTGGGCCTCATTCAATCCACATTTTCTGTTCATGTCAGGACATGGCTCCCATCGCTTGCTGTTCCCAACCAAGACCCAGGTATAATTTCCTAGACAATTTCTATACCTTGTCCCCCTCTGTCTTCGCCACCCCCAGACATCAAGATCCGTGTAGATAAGCCCCCAGACACATCACCACACCATCACTGCTACTATCAGCTTTTATACACGAAACAATACTAATCCTCCCAGAATTTTATGAGGTGGTCTCAGCATCTCTAATTTATATTTAACAGGACTGAGTCTCATGGAAATATCAGGACTTGCTCAAGGCAATTTGTTTAGTGAATTCACACCTGTGCCTGGTTTGGGAAGAGCCAGAGAGACAGAATGAACACAACTGATTCAGAACTAAGTCTGAAAATAAACAGCAGTTCACTTTGTGCATCCATCCACAATTGCCCCCAGTATTACATACGGTTCTGGGTGTTGTCATTAAGGAGAAATCGCCCTTCTTATTCACATGTGTCCCAGAGATTGCCTGCATTACTCCACTTCCACTTATTTTAATTTTGGCCTGTTTAGCCTATCGTCGGCTCTGAATTGAACCATAATTTAAGCTAGTTACCTTAGGAGCTGCTTTTTTAAAAGGATATGTAATTTCAACACTGAACATTAGGTGTCACTATCAACCAGTTCTGCAAAACCGCCCTTCAGAAAGTATCATCAGAAAAAGTCATCACCAAGAAATATTAAAGTCATATTTACTTGATGTCGTACTACATAACCTATAAAAACTGGAACACAGCAATAAGACAGATTCCTATGTACAAAATATTGCATGATCTCTGGCCTCACTTTGAAGGGCTCAAATATCCAAAAAACGCCCCCCCATAGCCCCATTTTTTCCATAAGGGAGAAATAATAGCAAGAACACACCAAGCGGGGCGCTTGGGTGGCTTAGTCGGTTTGGCTTCTGACTCTTGATTTCAGCTGAGGTCATGGTCTCAGGGCCTGGGATGGAGCCCCAAGTCCAGCTCTGCGCTCAACTGGGAGTCTGCTTAAGATTCTCTCCCTCTGCCCCTCCCCACGCTTTTTTTTTTTTCACTCATTTTTTTTAATTTTATTTTATTTTATTATATTATGTTAATCACCATACAGTACATCCCCAGATTCCGATGTAAAGTTTGATGCTTCATTAGTTGCGTATAACACCCAGTGCACCATGCAATACGTGCCCTCCTTACTACCCATCACCAGTCTATCCCATTCCCCCACCCCCTCCCCTCTGAAGTCTTCAGTTTGTTTCTCATAGTCCATAGTCTCTCATGTTTCATTCCCCCTTCTGATTACCCCCCTTTTCTTTATCCCTTTCTTCCCCTACCGATCATCCTAGTTCTTATGTTCCATAGATGAGAGAAATCATATGATAATTGTCTTTCTCTGCTTGACTTATTTCACTTAGCATTATCTCCTCCAGTGCCGTCCATGTTGCAGCAAATGTTGAGAATTCGTTCTTTCTGATAGCTGAGTAATATTCCATTGTATATATGGACCACAGCTTCTTAATCCAGTCATCTGTTGAAGGGCATCTCGGCTCCTTCCATGATTTGGCTATTGTGGACAATGCAGCTATGAACATTGGGGTGCATATGGCCCTTCTCTTTACTACGTCTGTATCTTTGGGGTAAACACCCAGTAGTGCAATGGCTGGGTCATAGGGTAGTTCAATTTTTAACTTTTTAAGGGACCTCCACACTGTTTTCCAGAGTGGCTGTACCAACTTGCATTCCCACCAACAATGTAGGAGGGATCCCCTTTCTCCACATCCTCTCCAACAATTGTTGTTTCTTGCCTTGTCTATCTTTGCCATTCTAACTGGCGTAAGGTGGTATCTCAGTGTGGTTTTGATTTGAATTTCCCTGATGGCTAATGATTTTGAACATTTTTTCATGTGTCTGTTAGCCATTTGTATGTCTTCATTGGAAAAGTGTCTGTTCATATCTTCTGCCCATTTTATGATTTGTTTATTTGTTTCTCGTGTATTGAGTTTGAGAAGTTCTTTGTAGATCTTGGATACCAGTCCTTTATCTGTGGTGTCCTTTGCAAATATATTCTCCCATTCCGTGGGCTGTCTCTTAGTTTTTTTGACTGTTTCCTTGGCTGTGCAGAAGCTCTTTATCCTGATAAAGTCCCATAAGTTCATTTTATCTTTTATTTCTCTTGCCTTTGGAGATGTGTCGTGAAAAAGGTTGCTCTGGCCGATGTCATAGAAGTTGTTGCCTATGTTCTCCTCTAGAATTTTGATGGATTCCTGTCTCACATTGAGGTCTTTCATCCATTTGGAGTTTATTTTTGTGTATGGTGTGAGAGAGTGGTCAAGTTTCATTCTTTTGCATGTAGCTGTCCAATTTTCCCAGCACCATTTATTGAAGAGACTGTCTTTTTTCCACCGGATGTTTTTTCCTGCTTTATCAAAGATTAGTTGCCCAAAGAGCCGAGGGTCCATTTCTGGGTTCTCTATTCTGTTCCATTGGTCGATGTGTCTGTTTTTGTGCCAGTACCATGCTGTCTTTGTGATCACAGCTTTGTAGTACAGCTCGAAATCCGGCATTGTGATGCCCCCAGCTTTGTTTTTCCTTTTCAACAGTTCCTTGGAGATTCTGGGCCTTTTCTGGTTCCATACAAATTTAAGGACTATTTGTTCCAGTTCTTTGAAAAATGTCCTCGGTATTTTGATCGGGATAGCATTGAAAGTGTAGATTGCTCTGGGTAGTATGGACATTTTAACTATGTTAATTCTTCCAATCCATGAGCATGGAATATTTTTCCATCTTTTTATGTCTTCCTCAATATCTTTCAAAAGTGATCTATAGTTTCTGATATAGGTCCTTTACGTCTCTGGTTAAGTTAATTCCAAGGTAACGTATGGTTTTTGGTGCTATTGTAAATCTCCCCACACTTTTCTTGTTATCTCTCTCTCTCCCTCTCTCTCTCCAATAAAATAAATAAATCTGTTTTTTAAAAAAAGCCCCTCAAGCACCACTGGAACACTAGGCATTGTACTTTATATCATATATTTGAAACCTCACATTGCACATGTGAAATATTTAGATTAGGCTTTTAGAAACTAATCTGAAACCCAAAGGATATAAAGATCTTTCACTCAGAAAAAGCTAATCAGCCTTCTCACAAGGGAGACAAACATACCCTACAGCTTTGTCAAGTATAGTTTTAAGCAAACAAGACTAGTATTTGGACACCAACTGTTTGAGTCCAAGATCTTTTTACATACATGATTATATTCAGTCCCTTGGCAATCATGGCCATTACTGGTCTTTCTTCCTTAGTCCATTTGGGTGAGTTTGGAGGCAGGGCAAAAAAGAATCTTTTCTCCTGGCACCTTCTCAAGATTTGGTTAAGAGACCAGATCCAAAATATCCTTGAATGCTACAATTGTTAGCATTTTGCTTAGAATTGTGAAAATAAGACCCAAGAAAAATAATTAGGATAAACTAAATTTCAAACCATCAGGATATGGGCTGATAAACTTTTAAGAAATTGGTAGGACCTGTAAAAAATAAAAGTAAAATAAAAAATAAAATAAAACTTGTAGAAGATATTGCCAATTTACTGAATGACAGAAGATAGCACCTCGAGAGCTGGGCTGCTTAGGGGCAGCAACTTTTTTTTCCCTGTCAAACCCAGTTAATTCTAAAAGTAAACAGCTGCTTGAATGCTCTGTGTTTGTCAATAAATCCTCTTTTTTTTTTTTTTTCTTTCCTCCAACCATCCATGAGATCTTGACCTGGCCTACCATGGTTTTGTCATTGGGAGTACTTTTTATGATTGTAACTTTGGCTATTCCAGTCCTAAAAGTCATGGAACATTCATTTTTTTCCCATTAAGTAAAAAATGTGTTGTTAATATGAAGTCTTGCTAAGGCCCCTGAACACAGATGGCTTTTCCAAGTGATAGAGAAAGGTTTCCATTCAAAGTCCGTGAGTGTATTACTTCCAAGCAAAGAGCAAGCTTACCTTTCATAAGCGCAGGGGAACAAAATTTGCCACTGCAAAATGTGTCTCTTTGGCATGTGAATTATTTTAGGCTGATTATTTTTAAGAAACAGAAGACTCAAGAAGTTTCTCTTTGTTACCTTCCTACTAACTGCCCAAAAGGATTTAGATAGAGGACATGTTCCAGGAAGGGAGCTATTGCCACAGATAACTATAGACTGATATACACAAGAGGTATGGTAGACAGGGAGGACCCTAGCAAGGCCTGTTTGAGCAGTCTTTTCTGTCCCATTGTTTCAGGATGGCCCAGCAAACACTTACTCTTTCCTTCTTCCTGTGAATTGCCTTCCTTCTCTTTGAAGCCCTAGTCCTGTACCTACTTCTCCTTGGTCCAGAATGACATAAATATCTCATTTTGCCTGACTGTCTTTGGAATTTCTCATGTTTATGTGGATTTCCCATAAATACATAATTAAATTTGAATTTCTCCGGTGAATCTGTTTCAGGTCAATTTAATTCTTAGATCAGGCAGAAGAATCTTGAAGGATAGAATAAAATTTTTCCTCCCCAACATAAGTTTCAATGCTGGTGTGTTTTATTTCTCTCAAAAATGTATGTTCCAGTATTCATGTATGAATAGACATACAGACTAATGGAAGAGAATTTAAAAAACCAAATATATGCTTACATACATACATATACACAGTAATAAAGAGGGAGCCTCAAAATAGTGAGGGAAAGATTTATTCAATTATGGTGAGGCATAACTGGGTAGCCATCCAAAGAAAGTATAACTGAATCCATACCTCAAACGATACACTAGGGTAAATTCCAAATAGATTAATATAAAATGTAAAAATGTAAAAGCATAGAGCCATAAATTAGTGAAAGAAGACTTAGAAGGATGTCTTTAAGCTTCAAAGCGCATACAGTAGGTCTTTCCATGACACTAAATCTAGAATCATAAAAGAAGGAATTGCCAAATTCACCATTTAAAAAATTTAAAACTTCTTATGGCAAAAAATAAACAAAACCTTATGATCAAAGGCATAAGTCAAAAGGCTATTTAAAAAAAAAAACACTTGCAATTTATATAATAAAAAAAACTCTTTCATGTATGAAAAGCTCCACAAATTAAGAAAAACATCAACAAACCAATAAAAAACCAGATCACAGAAAAGGAATATAAATGGTTCCTGGGTCAGGAGGGCAGTGCTACTGGGAGGAGGGATTAGAGAGGGGCAGGTGAGGTGCCTAAGGCTCAAAATTTAAGGAGGCCCTGGGAATTTAATTTCATTAGATACCTCCTTAAATTCTGCATCCAAGGCACCTCACTTATCCTACTCCAGGCCCCTAAATCGTTCTTAAACATACGAAAAGATGTTCAACCTCACTCAAAATAAGATAAATGCAAATGAAAACTACCCAAGATACTATTTTTCACTTATCAGATTGGCAAAAATCCAATGTTGGACAACACACCACCCACAGTTATCACTGGTGGGAATGTAAGTTGTTTCAACCACTCTGGAGAGCAACTTGCCACCCACTAAGCATTAAAATCACAAATACATATGGACTCTTGACTCACTTCTAAGAATTTATCTTACAGATGCTTGCAAACAAGTAAAATGACCCCCACGCAACTGTATTTATTGCAGATTTGCTGGTAACGGTAAGACTGGATGTGCATCCTAAATGAGCATCATCATGGTTAAACAGACCACGGTTAATCCACGCAGTGCAGTGCTATGCAGCCATAAAGGCAAGAAGGATATCATTTAGATATTGAAATGGAAAGCTTGCCAAGGTATGTTAAATACGAAAAGCAAGGTCCAGAAACATGTGTGTGACAAGCTGCTCTATGTGTCAAAAAGAAGGAGAAAATAATAAATCGTGGGCTTATACATGCATAAAAATATCTGCCTTAAAAAAGATGATCAAACAATGATTATTTTCAGCATGGGGAGCTGGGCAGATAGGGGACAGGGGATCATACTTTTTGATGTCTAAGTCATGTGAATTTATTTATCTATTAAAAATATGAAATACAAAATTTAAGTATTTTCACCTGGCACTTGTGTCCTCAAATACCTATTTCCACCTAGATGTCTGACACGTGAAGCTAGCAGAGCAACCCACGACTCAGTTTGACCTAACTTTTGGCAGAAATTTAAACGAGATGCCCGGACTCATAGTTAGGATGATAGGATTCCCCTTCATATCTTCACTCAGACTTTTGGCTCTACTGGAGTCATCATCAGGCTCAGCAGCCTCCATTAAGGAAGGTGTCAGAACTTACAACAACATCACCAGTCAAGAATATGAGCTGATTCAGCGAGAATGTGCAGAAGGAAAGCAGGCGACTGCCCCCCTCAGCCTTGTGAGTCTGAACAGAGACTGCCTGGGGTTTCCGTAAGCAGCACGGTTTTCTGCATCCCTAAAATGCTATTCCGTGCCTTGTGGAATAACCGCTTGTGGGGTCGAGCTTGTGTGAGATGAGTGTTGCATAACTTTGCAGGGTCTGTACGTAACAGGTCATACCCAGACGGTGCTTCTAGTCTGTGATTGGTTTAGGGGTGGTGATGGGGGTACATGGGGGCAGAGGTGGGTATTTGGCCCAGGGGACTCTTCTGAAGCTTCCTCTGAGGTCTCAGTTACAAGTGCCAGTCACCACCCCTGCCTGTTTAGATAGAACACTTCTTTAAGTTCCCTTTGGGGGAATGCTGCCCATTCCTTCAGAAAGTTAGGGGGAAGGAGCCCTAAAATCCTCTCTCTGGTATAGGAGGGACCACCAGGAACAGCAGGTTGAAGCTCTGGACACCCTATCCCAATCTTACCTGGGAAGCCACTCTGTCATCTGCTTTCATATTGGAGATCCTGGCTGACCCCAAAATTTGCTCTTAGTATCATCCAGTTTCCAAGAGAGTCTTTCTGGGTGCACAGAATGACTTCATGGAGGTCTCTCTATTGTTAAAGCCAGCACGTGTTCAGGAATATGTGTGGGCACCTTGGAGGAAACAAGTCTGGCACCACCAAGAGGAGACTAGATTAACCCAAGGGCAGAGAGCAGGGGGAAGACACGAAGGGTTCATCTCCGAATCTATGAGCTCTAGAGCACTGCTTAGGTACTGGGTCCTGGGCTGGAGACTTGGCGTGAATTTTTGGCCATTCCTGGGGACCTGCAGGGTCAGTAACATCTCGAGCCCTGCCCTTCCCTATAGTTCATCTAGGGTATGCCTCCTCACCAGCTCGCCAGCCCAGCTCCCCCATCAATTTCATGATGCTCGTCAAAATTCATAATTCTTTTGCCTCTTAACTGACCTTTTCTCTTTATTACTTTTTCCATTAGATTTTAAGCTCAATGTGGGTAGGACCATGCTCATCTTTTCCACTGTTTTATCCCCATATCTGGCACACTGCACAGCAGTGAGCAGTTAAGCTTATTTGTTGAATTAATTAATAATCCTATAATATTGCTTAGGCTGTTAATATTTAATTAGTAAGTATGCTTTAAGAAATCTAGCCAGAATTTTTACGTTAGTAGCGGTCCCAGTGATTGAAAGTGAGAAAAAGTATAGATAATGGAAAAGAAGTGCATATAAAAAGGCAAATCTCATCAGCTTTCTTTTAGGTATCAGTTTTAGATGTCAAGAGCCCTCCAGAGAACAGGGCCTGGGATCCAACATTTCAATGCTTCTTTAATCCTGTTCTTGATTATTTGGAGGAAAGGAGGTTACACAGCCAGTTTCTAACTTGTTTTTTCACTCACTCTTTCATACATTTTAAGAATATTTATGGAATAATCTTAACATGTTAATTAAGCACCGAGGATACACATACGCACCACTCTCATTCCCTCTCCTATAGGTGTTCAGACACATGTCAAAATAACTATAACATAACATGATAAGCATTTCAATAGTCACAAGCAGAGAGTCCTTTTAGAACAGTTTGCTGGGGGTGGAAATACAAGAGGGAGTCCACACAGTGTCACGTAAGCTTAGCATTCAAGCAAAGTAAAACTCTCTACACTATTTCAAGGCTGAATCATGCAGATGTCCAGCAAAGGGAAGAATACTTTACCCAATACAATTATTCTCTTGGTTTCACTCAAGTGGCAACAGAACTCTAAGCAAAGTGCACAAAATAGAGCCAGCAACCAAAAGGGGAAATAAATACAACTTAGGGCAAGCAGGCAGAGAAGTGAGCAGGGTCTTCCCATTTGGCTCAGGAAAGCGCAATAGTGGGTTACAAGGAGGGTGACAGGAATTCGGGCCTGAACACAGGCAGGCACACTCACACATGTGCACACACCCATTATGTCATCCTGCTCCGTCAGGGCAGCGTGCTGCTCCAGAGCTTATCTCTGAACATTTGGAAACGGTTACCTTGCTTTAATTCACTGAATAAATGTGAAAGTGTCTGCGGCTGTGTCCAGATTGAAGGCGAGCAGTGTCCCAGCTGGGAAAGGAGGTGGGAAGGTCCCCGCTGAGTGCGGGCCGACGGGGCGCCGCAAGAGTCACCCCACGTGAAGGCGATGACCAACCCGGGATGAGAGGCGGTAGCTCGAGGGCAGGAGGGCTTCTCCCTCCATGGAAGGCACCGTCGGAATGTGTACTCTCTCACTTGCTTACGTTCTTCCTGCCCTAGCTCTGAAGGGACTCAAGAAATTCAGAGTGAGGGAAATAAAACAGGACGAGGGATCAAGAGCTTGGCAGATGTTAGAATTCTCCCCGACCTCTGAGGCCTGGGGTTCTGGGGATGCGGCCAAGGGGGCTTCATGTCCTTGTTTTATCTGCACTCAATTGCCCATCCCAGCCAAAAATGAGAAAGCTCTGTGCTGGTTTCAAGACTAATTTCATTTGCTGAAGTCCAGCAGACTGAGTCACCGAGACCTCAATTCATTTACACATTTATTTTAAGCACCTATTCAATGGTAGGCATTTTGCTAAAGCGAAGTGCCTGGAACTGCTCCCAGCTTGCTGGGTGGTAGGTGGGGGCAGTGGGAACAAACAGTTACAAGAAGCAGGAATGGAAGAATAGACACAGTGCTCAAGGGGGTCAGCCAATGGCTTCTGAGCAGAGTCCACCCAGTGGACAAGGGTGGCCACAGAACGGCACTGGGGGCTGAGGGGACAGTGTGTACATTCTCGTGGACGCACAACCCTGCAGGCCAGCTGGCTCAGGGAGTAACACGTCCCAGCCCAGACAGCACCGGGGGTCCAGGGAGGCCAGGCAGGAGACGGATGAGGAAGGGCCTGGACTTTATTCCACAGGGGAGCGGGAGCCACAAATGGAATTTAAGCAAAAGAGACACATGTCCTGAGACATGTTTTGAAAAGGCGGTCTGTTTTGGAAAGAGGCAGTGAGTACAATAAACTCTGAAGAGGAGAGAGATCTAAATAAAGCACATGGGTTTCTTCCTATCACCTATAAAGTACTCTTCCTATTCTGATGAACACTTCAGCCTAAAACACTAATGTGAATAGTCAACCTCTGTGTGGCCCTTCGTGCGTCTGACTCAGCTCAGTCTCACAGTGCTCTGTAAAATGGCGACTGATAGCTCCTACCGAGGAAGCCATTGCAAAGACGGATTGTCGATATCATCGTGCACGTAAAGCACGCAGCGCAGTGTCTGGAACTGGTCTTCTCAGAAAAGGCTCCTTGCTGGCCACATCAGCTCCAACACCTTGCTCCTCTGAGGTTTCCCATCGGCCTGTTTATTATCACAAGGTACTTCCTCAAAGCCTGTTCCTTCCCCACCAAAGACTCTTTGTGGGGCGGGGGGGTCTTGGGGTGGTTCTCACTTTCAGGGTCATTCAAGTCTAGGAATCTGAGGCTTCTGTAAGCCTGGTCTCCAGGGAGTTAAGAGTATTTTTTTTTCTCTTCCTTGTCTTTTACCCAAGTGACCCCGTTCTTTCAAATGCCTGCTATGCCACCGAAGAGAAACTTTCATCTAGGTTTATTAAGTGCTGAGCAAAAATAATACATGTGTCATCAAACTACTAAAATCCAGAGTTATTTAGACAGAGCTGAGATCAAGCAAGAAAAAAAAAATCACAGCACAGTTAATGTGATGCTTAATGATAGACATTGTTACCGTGCTCTCCGTTAATTAGATATAAATGCTACTTTGTTCCCATAAATGACAATAATGATTGGGCAGGGCTCGAAGTGTCTCAGAGACTTCTCTGAAGAATGTCCAGATGTTCCTATTTGATGTCTACAGGGAAGGGGTCGAGTTGAGGAGGGGAAGGTCTCTGTGGGCTCCAGATACATTCTCTTGCTTGAGGAAAAGGCAGTTCTTTCCCCTCAAAGCCTATCTGTATGCAGTCCTGAGCCTGAAGACAACTTTTGGGATCCTTCTGTCCCTGTCAAGAAAAAAAAAGTCTAACCCAGCACTGAAGGACTATAGAGGGGCCCCCATTTTGTCTGGCCCTCAGCCCCTCATCAAGCCAGTCCTAGGACGTCTGCGTTCTTCCTGCCCCTTTTCCAACTCTTGGATCTAAAGCACAGAGGAGTTCCAGCAACAGGGTAAACACAGGCTGGCCAGCTGGTGCTCTGCCAGCCCAGGAACAGAACACTGCAGCTTGCATGGGCTGGGCCTGAAGCCTTTCTCTGGCTTAGTGTCAAGGGGGACAACACCCTTCTCTCTCAGCTACTCTTTTGTGGGTTTAGCTCATATTCTTATTTGAGGCTCATCACCTTTCATTAACTTTTGTTGCAGACCTGGGTTTGCATTTGGACTTTATGTGGCCAATGGAGGCTTTCTGGAGCCATTTCAGATAGAGACACTCATGTTCGCAAGTGACAGCTCTCTCAGCCACAAGTCAGCAAGGCAGAGATATCAATTTGAATTCTGGGCTTCCAATCAAATATTCAAAAAAGGACACTGTACCCTTTGAAAGCTGCAAAGTAAACAAAACTTGGGCCTGGGAAGCAAATGTACTTCTGATTATTCTAAACTGAAGTTCTAAAGGGTACGGGATAGTCAGTGATTCCAACAACTGCAAGGGAGGGAAATTTCAGGCAAGTGCACAGAGAACAAATACGGAGTAATATCAAAGCAGCCCTTGTAACATCAAATTCCTATTAATCTACTCACATCCTGGGGAATGTTTATTCCGATCTTTTAGCAATTATCATCTGCAAACTATGCCGCCCTATAGTCTGAATGGTTTTCGACAATTAGTAAGTATCCATACCCACGTCCTTACAAGTGTTTGTTTTTCTTTCATATCATCAGGTCACAGACACTTAATGCAACGCTAGGAAAACATGCTCCTCCAGTGGAAAGAGCCCACATTTCATCTTCCTTCCAAGTCATGACACCATTCTATACGTATATTTCTGAGTTTTGATTAACTGTATTTTTATCAAAGTGTTCTTTAGAACTTTGCCACTTGAGGACCAGCAGCATCAGCATCACTTGGGAGCTTGCTGGAAAGGCAGACTGTCCCTTCCCCAGACCGGCCAAATTAGCATCTGCAATCCCCTGGCATTTCACCCTACAGTGTTCTCACGAAAGACAATGTGAGTTTCACAAATCTGTAATCTACCAACAAACAAATGAACAAAGAAGATGCTTTTGCATAGGAAACTCAAATACAACAGGACATATGTGGATATACACAATGTATTAACACTAATAAATGTCAGCATGCTTACTAAATGCCAGACCAGGAGGTAGGTAACACCCTCCTCATGTGTTAGAGGCACAGAGCACTTATGTAACCTGCACAAAATCACACAGTAAATCACACAGTGGAAGAGGCAGGATTTGAATCCAGGTGGTCTGACTTCCGTGGGCATGTTTTTAACCATCACACTCCACCCCCTCCCGGCAGTGTGCACCTGCATCCAGGAAATGAAACAGCTCTGACTCAGGGCCTAAAAGAAAAAGCTAGGTTGCTGTAATGCCCACCATTTCAGGCTCACATTTAGAAGCAGAGACCATATGAGCTGGAGATCAAAACCTCTAACATAACCCTCTTGGGTATGATCCGAGGTCAGCGATGCACGGAGAGCACATGTGGAACTCTGTAGTTCCCCAGATGGGGTGGAAAATGGGGGCCAGACAGGACTGAGCCCCCACTGTGCTTCCCATCACGCTCCCCTGTCTCTTCCATGACACACCCTACCTCTCTTGGGGTTTTGCTCTTCCAAAGACCTCTCCCACCCATCAGATAGCCAATGACAGCTGCTCTTTTCTTCACTTTCACTGAAAATCTGAGAACATCCGTTCTGCTTGAATAAGTCATTTTGGGTCCTATTTGAAACCTCATTAAAAAAAAAAAAAGAGTCTGGCAGGGGAAGACTGTACTTATACATCACACATCAGTAGCTCTTAAACTAAACAATGACATAACAGGTCATTGGTATAACAGGAACTTTCAGACGTAATAACAAAAGAGCTCTTCCTTGTGAAAATCAAGCCTGCCAGCTACTGGACGTTAATTAAGACGGCGTTTTAGTCTGGGCTCCAAAGAGTCATGTACCTGCCGGGGTCTTAGCTCCACTCCTACATTTATAGATGCAAGAAGGGTGGCAGTCCAGGCCCAAATTCATGTGGCCATGGAATCTGTGCCATCTCATCGAAGGTGCCTAGTGCTAACCGAAGGGTTCTTCCTGGCACAGGTTAGCACCCCACAAGGATGCTCTCAAGCCCCAAGTGTTTGCAGAATGTGGGGCAGGGAGTTCCTGGAACAGACTTCGCAAGTCCAAAGAGGCCGAGAACGCTTCCTGTTTAAGGTACAACTCTGCTACAAAAGGCACTGAACCCCTTTCATTTGGAAGCCTGCCCCATCTGGTGGGAGGCAAGATAACACCCTGCCCTTAAAATGCCACCCTCGCCCTCGTGATGTGAACAGTTTCTTCACGGACCCAGCAATGCCTTTTTCATAATCTCCACTTCAGAGGGAAGGAAGGATCGCTGAGTCCCCTTTGATGCATGTCGTGTAAATATAAATCACTTAATACCTGAAATGCCAGCCCAAGCTATGGAAGACGTCCTACGATCAAACACACAGAAGAGGACCAAGCTGCCCTAATTGAGCCCACTTATCCCAGAGCTCGTGGTTCGGTGCTCCGTGGGCCGTGGGGAGGGAAGAGATGTCATAGCCTGGCCGCACACAATGGAATCGGCAGTTCCAGATCAATCACACGGAGAACGTGCTACAAGACACCCAGTCTGGGGCACTTACCTTGCACTGCCCAGACACGCAGATGGCCGTGCCATTCTGGTCACAGGGAGTACCATCAATGACCTTCTCAGCTTGCCGGACGTAGAAGCGGTAGCCCATTGCCTGGCAGTTCAACTCACACTTCCGGTTGCCCTTTACTACCAAAAAAAGAAGCAAAAAAAAAAGCATCTTTTTTTTTGCTTCCGGTATTCCTTACTGAGATAAAATTCACATAACATAAAAATAACCATTCTAACCAAAGTGTTCAATTCAGTGGTTTTTAGTATATTCCCAATGTTGTGCAACCATCACCACTAACTAATTCTAGAGCATTTCTATCACCCCAAAAAGGACCCCTGGACCTGTTCGCTATCACTCCCCCCCAAGACCCTGGCAACCACCAGTCTATTTTCTGTCTCGGATTTGCCTATTTTGGATGTTTTGTAATCACACACTCCTTTTCATAAGATTTTATTTGAGAGAGAGAGTACGAGGAGGGAAGGGGCAGAGAGAGGGAGGAAGAAGGAGACTCCCCGCTAAGTAGGGAGCCTGATGTGGGGCTCGATCCCAGGACCCTAAGATCAAGACCTGAGCAGAAGGCAGAAGCTTAACTGACTGAGTCACCCAGGCACCCCATAATCACACATTTTTTAAAACTGTGCTGAAGTTGTGACATCTCCTCATATTTGATGGCTGAGGGAAGGGACTGGGTCTTGATCTACTGGCCTACAACAGAGATTCAGTGCTGAGCAGATATCATAAAGGGATTCTTAATGCATCTCACAATGCAAATAACAGACTCTAAGAAATCCTCCCATGCTTTAACACCGTCGTAATTACATCTTACTTATTGGCAATCACAGTGAGCACAGAATTTTTATGTTCTGCTTTAAAAAATTTCTTTTTACTGAATATCTATGCAGTTATATCACCTTTATGCTCTGTTAAATGGCCGGAGTTTCCTGTAATAATTTCTCCACTATGAGATATTTAAGTGGTCTCCCCATCACCTTAGGCGGAAATCCAAAGTCCTCAACAAGAGATAAAACATCTTTCAAGAGTTGAACCTTGCCTACCTTTCACAGTCTCCTTTCCTACTGCTCCTCCCTAAATCCTTGTTCTGTTCCCAGCTAAGCACTTCTCTGTCCGGCTACTGCTTAACTGTTCCTTCTGCCTTTGCTTCACTGGCTAGTACCTGTTTCTACTTGGCTTTAGTTCCCAGGTCACCACCTCTGGGAAGCCCTCCGTGGATCCTGATCTTGCCTACACACCCATCCACCTGATCCGGCCCCCTCCACGATAAGATTAACCAAACTTGAGGGCCCACGGGGATGCGTCTGTCGTATTCACTTTTGTACCCCCAGCACAGTACAGAGCACAGAGCAAATGCTCTAACAAGCCCTGAGGAATAAAAGGAGGAATGAATAAGTAACTAGTGGCCTTTATTTATTTATTATTTATTTATTTTGGCTTCTCTCCTCTCCCCCGACCGGATATATTCCACCATGGAGTCTTTCTCTCAATTTCTGTTACTTCACACAGAGCCTGGTATACAGTCAGTGCTTAACAAATGCTAAATTAATGAATGCTACCACCAACACCTTCTGAGCAATTTAGCTGCCTCCAAAATAAGGAGAAAAATTTTCAGGCGAGATATATTTCCATATCCAAACACACAGACGAGCCAAGTACACACTAATTTTTTTTTTTTTAACTGTTTTTGGAGACAAGACGAATGCTGTGCTCAGCCATAGACAGCATGTTCCAGGGTCATGCCTTTGTCTGAAAATCTGATTACTGGATTGGATAACATTGACTTTTTCCTACACAACACAATACATCATATTTTCCCTAGTGTGGCTGCCTGACTGTCATAGCAATGAACTTCACTCCAAAGCCATTGAAAACCACTAACAGAAAATAACATGGAGCCTCTGGGACCACAAGGTTTAGGGAACACTGAGTCTTCTATGTACTCCAAGCTCTATCTTAGAAGTCAAGAGACAGGTTTTCTTACCCTGGCTGCCCAAAGGATATAAGAGGTGATCTCGGGAAAATCAAAGAACACCAAAGGTGGAAAAGCACCTTTGGGAGTTATCTAAAACCAAGCCATCTTTTCATGGAGTGAAAACACAACGCCACAGCAGGCCTAAGAAAGGAGGTGACAAGGAGTAAACTAGTCTACAAAGCTTGCTTTCGCAGGTCATCAATCTACCCGGACACTGCTTCCTCCTTCCCAGCTCCTCGCTTCTGAGGTGACAGCAGGAACTATCCAAGTGCATTACATTTTAAGTAATAAAAGTGCCTGAAAGGCAGCCTCACACGGGGCGAGGGTTTGGAGTTCTCACTTCTCTTGGCTTTCTCCCAACTACCTCTAGCTTTTGGGATACTATCTTTTGCAGCCACAATTTTATTTCCCAATATTCGCAACCGTATTACAGAAGAACATTCTGAGAACAAAAGACATGGCTGAATGTGAGACAATTATGGCAGAATCTCTGAAGAGCTACATGAAAGCAACCTGGAGGACTGGCCTTAGGTCTGGGTTCCTCCTACCTGTGTTCCAAACCAGCCCCTAGGTCTGACCCTCTGCCTATGTGGCTTAGACAGTGTCCCTGCCTTCTCAGACTTGCAAGAAGGGAAAAGGGGGCTCTAGCAAAGAACTGAAACCTGCAGACAAGGGACTGCCTAACACAACTGCCTAGAATCCTGCTGCCTTAGCAATACTCAACCTGGTGTGTCTCATGAAAGTCCATAAGGACTCACTTCTCGGCCCCGCATACACTCCCCAGCCACCTTAAAATTCCACATAAAAATATATTTGTCGGGCCTCAGATTAAGGTTTTTCATGGATAATCACTTCATTACTTTTTTTTTCCCCCATGAATACAAGTACAATTCTCATGCTAAGAGCCTCTTCTCCAAGCAGATTTTATCATGGTTGTATTGGTTGCAGACAGAGGAGGAAAATAGAAGAGTGTCCATGAGCAGGGAGCAATGGGCTGAAAGCAAAGTGGGCACATCTTTCTCTCCCTGATTCTCTTAATGCTCTCCCTCTCTGCTCTCATCTGCTCCCCAAATGTCCTCCCTGCCTCCAAAGGGAACACCTTTATATTCCACACACAGAAGGGGAGATTCTCAGTGTGTCCCAGGACCAGAAGCACAGCATCACCTGGGAACTTGTTGAAAATGCAAATCCTGGGGCCTCACCTCCAACCCCTCCTACAGGAGAAACCCTGGCAGGCTGTATTTTAAGGAGCTCTCAGGGTGACTCTGGGGCAGTCAAGTTTGGAGCCACAGCTCTAAGGAAAATCAAGTAGTGAGAAGGCTTGGAGGCAGCTGACTATTCTTACTTTGAATCCAAGATGTTCAAATTCCACACCTAAATTTCAAAGGTAATGTAAGCACTATCTGTAATCACATTTAGAATATTGCCGGTTATCTGGATCCCTGATGGTAAAAAAGCCCTCATTGTTAAAAAAAAGTGCTGCAGATTACACAAGAAAATTTAGGTGACTTAGAAGAAAGCAGCTAACAGAGAAAGCTGCCCTCAAATAGGTCACTCACTGAACTGTGTTCCCTTGGAAAACCCACTGATAAAAGAGTAAAGACATTTTTTTAAAGAAAGACTTAATTTGAGAGCGAGAGAGGGAACACGAGAGGGGGGAGGGGCAGAGGGAGAGGGAGAAGCAGGCTTCCCACTGAGCAGGGGGAGGGCTGAGCCACGCAGGGCTCAATCCCTGGACGCTGAGATCATGATCTGAGCTGAAGGCAGATGCTGAACCGTCGGAGCCACCCAGGCACGCCACGAGTAAAGACATTTTTTAAGTGATAAAGGACAAAGAAAATAGAAAAGGAAATAACACTTATAAAATTTGGAAGGTAGGAAGCAAAAGGACCCACGGAAATGACAAAGCAGACCCAAGAAAACTGAGTCTAAGCAGGAACTGAAGCAACCAAGTCACCTAATATTGTTGCATCTTCAAGAGATAACTTTGGAAACAGGGCAGAAAGCAGGCCTAAAAACAGAAAAATCATCTGTAAGTGTGGTTAAGAAGTAATCAGAGATTCCACTTTCCAGAATGGTTAGCTCAAAGCCTTTGAAAATTGACTCCTTCATAAAAGCAACGAGAATACTGTCAAAAGACAGCTGGAGTGGTTATACTATTATCACACCACATAGACTTTAAGATAAAAATTGTTACTGGAGACAGATAATAGCATTTTATGATGACAAAACAGTCAATCCATTAGGAGGACAACAGAGCCCCAAAATACATGAAGCAAAAACTGGAAGAACTGAAAGGAGAAATAGGTAATTCAACAATAACAGTTTGAAATGTTGATACCACACTTTCAATAATGAACAAATCAACTAGACAGAAGATCAGCAAGGAAACAGAAGACTTGAACAGCCTTATATACCAACTAGACCTAATAGTTGTCTATAGAACATTCCACCCTACAACAGCAGAACGCTCATTTTTTCAAGTGTACATGAAACATTCTCCAGGAGGGAACAAATGTTAGGTCATAAAACAAGCCTTAATAAATTTACAAGGACTGAAATCATACAAAGTATGTTCACTCACCACAATGGAATGAAACTAGGAATCAAAAGCAGAAAGAAATTTGGAGATTTAAAAAAATATGTGGAAATTAACATACATCTAAATAACTGATGAAGAAAAAAAACCAGAAGGAAAATAAGAAAAAACTTTGAGGTAAATAAAAATAAAAAGACAACACACCAAAAGTTATGGGATGCAGCTATAGCAATGCTTAGAGGAAAATTTATAGCTATAAATACCTGTGTTAAAAAGAAGACCTCAAATCAATAACATAATCTCCCACGTTAAGTACTAGAAAAAGAACAAACTAAACCCAAAGCCAACAGAAGGAAGAAACCTAGAATGGAAATAAATTACATAGAGAAGGGACAGACGATAGAGAAAAATCAATGAAACCCAGGACTGGTTTTTTGAAAAGATAAGCAAAACTGATAAACTTTTAGACAGACTGACCAAGAATGAAAGAGAGAAGACTCATAATACTAAAATCAGGAATAAAGAGGGAACATTACCACTGATTGTACAGAAATAAAAAGGACTTCTAACCAGGGCAATTAGACCAAAAAAAAGGAAAAAGCATCCAGATTGAAAAGGATAAGTAAAACTATCTGTATTCACAGATGACCTGATCTTGTATATAGAAAAATTTTTTAATGCACCAAAAAACTATTTGAACTAATAAAAAACGTCATCAAGGTTACAGGATATAAGATCAATATGCAAAAATCAATTATATTTCAGTAAACTATGAATACGAAATTAAGAAAACAATTCCATTTACAATAGCATTAAAAAGAATGAAATATTTAGGAATAAATTTAACACAAGAAGTTACTGAAAACCACAAAGACTTATACACTGAAAACTACAAAATATTTTTGAAAGAAAGTAAGAAAGACCTAAATAAATGGAAAGACATCCCATGTTCATAAATCAAAAGACTTAATATTATTAAGATGGCAATACTCCCCAAATTGATCTACAGATTCAACACAATACCAATCAACATACCAGCTGTCTTTTTGGCAGAAATTGACAAGCTTTTCCTAAAACTGACATGGAAATGCAAGAAACCAATAGCCAAAATAACCTTGGCAAGAGAAAAAGTTGGAGGACTCATACTTCCTGATTTTGAAACTTACTACAAAAGCACAGCAATGAAGACAGTTTGATACCATAAGGCCTGGCATATAGATTGATGGAACAGAATTAGACTCCAGGAATGAACCTTTATGTATATGGTCAATTGGTCATTGACAAGAGTGCCAAGACAATTCAAAGGGAGAAGAACAGTCTTTGCAATAAATAGTGTTGGGACAAGTTTGCATATCTACATGCAAAAGAATAAAGGTGGACCCCTACCTCACACCATATGTAAAAATTAACTCAAAAGGGAACATCAACCTAAACGTAAGAGCTAAAACTAAAAAATTCTGGGGCGCCTGGTGGCTCAGTCGTTAAGCGTCTGCCTTGGGCTCAGTGCGTGATCTCGGTGTCCTGGGATCGAGCCCTGCATCAGGCACCTCCACTAGGAGCCTGCTTCTTCCTCTCCCACTCCCCCTGCTTGTGTTCCCTCTCTCCCTGGCTGTCTCTCTCTCTGTCAAATAAATAAAATCTTTAAAAAAAAAACTAAAAAATTCTTAGAAGAAACATAGGCATAAGTCTTCATGATAGTGGATTCAGCAATGGTTTCTTAGATGATATGATATCAAAAGCACAAGAAAAAAAGAAAAAAATAGATAAACTGAGCTTCATCATAGAACTCCATTGAGGAAATAAAATGATGATGCAAGGACTGGAACAAAATTTTTGCAAATCATATATCAGATAAGGCACTTGTATCTAGACTCTATAAAGAACTTTTGTAACTCAACAGTAAAAAGACAATTCAATATGAAAAAATGGGCAAGGAATTTGAATAGACATCTTTCCAAGGGAGATATATAAATGGCTAATAAGCACATGAAAAGATGCTCAGTATCATTGGTCATCAAGGAAACATAAGTCAAAACCATGATGAGATAGCACTTCACACATATCAGGATGGCTAAAATTAAAAAGACAATAAGAGGAGATGTAGAGAAGTCAGAACCTTTGTACAATGCTGACAGGACTGTAAAATGAAAGAGTTTCTTCGGAATACATTTGGCAGTTTCTCAGGATGTTAAACACAGTGCTACCATATGACCCAGCAATTCCACTTCCAGGTATACACCTATGAGAAATGAAATCGTACTTCAGTCACGTCATAGTGCAATTCGCAAATATTAGATCCAAGGATACAGTATTGAAAGCGGCCAGGGCAAAGAA
>NC_048222.1:36953462-37054550 GCF_002007445.2 Ailuropoda melanoleuca
AGAAAGAACGAATTCTCAACATTTGCTGCAACATGGACGGCGCTGGAGGAGATAATGCTAAGTGAAATAAGGCAAGCAGAGAAAGACAGTTATCATACGATTTCTCTCATCTATGGAACATAAGAACTAGGATGATCGGTAGGGGAAGAAAGGGATAAAGAAAGGGGGGGTAATCAGAAGGGGGAATGNAATGAAACATGAGAGACTATGGACTATGAGAAACAAACTGAGGACTTCAGAGGGGAGGGGGTGGGGGAATGGGATAGACTGGTGATGGGTGGTAAGGAGGGCACGTATTGCATGGTGCACTGGGTTATACGCAACTAATGGAGCATCGAACTTTACATCGGAATCCGGGTATGTACTGTATGGTGACTAACATAATATAATAAAAAATCATTAAAAAAAAAAGAAATGAAATCGAACTTCAAAAAACTTGTACGTGAATATTCATACCAGCATTATTCACAATAGCTAGGAAGTGGAATCAATCTAAACGTCTCTCAACTGATGAACGAATTAAAAAATGTGGTCTATCATACATGGAATATTATTCGCCAACAGAAAGGAAAGAAGTACTGATACGTTCTACGACATGGATGAGTCTTGAAAGCGTTGCACTAGAGGAACGAAGCCAGTCACAAAAAGTCACCTATTGTCTAATTACATTTATATGAAATGTTTGGAATAGGCAAATCTACAGAGGTAGGAAGTAGATTAGCAGTTCCCAGAGGAGAGAATGGAGAGAGAATGCTAATGGATATGGACTTTCTTCTTGGGGTCCATACTGAAATTATTCAGTGGTAATGGTTGCACAATTCTCTAAATACACCAGTAAACACTAAACTGTAGTATTTAACTTGGTGGCTTTTATAGTATATGAATTCTATCTTGATAAAGCTATTATTTAAAAAAAAGAAGCAGCAGCAGTTAGCTTTCTAGATCTCCAGGAAATCATCAAATAAATAACTCAAGAAAATTTCTGTTTCCAGATTGAAGGACTCCACCAAGTACCCAGGACAGTGGTGTTAGGTGTAAGATTTGATTCTACCCTACTTATAATTAATAAGTTAGCCTGACTGTTTTCGTGGTTACAGACGGAGGATACAAGACCCCTGAGTCAGAGATAACGGACTTCATTGCTCTTGGAAGAGCCAGCAGCATGCGCATCAACGTGTTTATACCAATTCCCCTTGCCCCCAAGTCTCACAGAGGCGATGCACAAGGGCCCGGAAGGATACTGCACACGCAGCTGAGGGACACTTTGCTTGAGGAACCTGCTGCATTTCTGGAGAAGCATTAAGGAGCCCTGCTCTTTGCCCTGGGTAGAGATGTAGCTCATCCTTCAAGTTGCTCACTGCAAACATGCCCTTGAGAAATGACCTGGTTTGGGGGTGGGCAAGGCCTTGCGTTCTTGGCATACTCCACAAGACCTGCAGGAACATAAGAAGTGTCTCCCAATGCATGGATGATAATGAATAACACTGAGGCACGTGGCTGTGAAATTTTAAGACACTTGGGACAAAGAAAAGATAACAGAGGCTACCAAAGAGGAAACAAATAAAATGGTGTTGGATTTCTCAACAACAACTTTGAAAGCGAGAAGATAAGTGAGCAAATGGCTTGTGATTTTTGAATGAAAGTCATTTCTAGAATTTTCTATCAATCACTAGAATTCTATATCGAGTCAAATTATCAACCTTTGAGAAAAAATAAAGGCATTTTCAGAAATTCAGTTATTTGCACAATTTCCCTCTCATGCACACTTCCTAGAGAACATATTCTACCACAATGAAAGAACAGACTAAAAAAGTAGAAGGTGTGGGATCCAGAAAGTAGAAGATCTAACCCACGGGAGAAGCAAGAGGGAATCACAGGACTAGGGTGAAAGGGGACCCTGACAAGACAAATGTGCACTAGGCTAGGATTAGAGCAGGCTGGAAGGGTCAAGGAGAGGGGCACTGGCTCATGGTCACATAAGTGTCTGACTCTTGATCTTAGCTCAGGTCTTAATCTCAGGGTTGTGAGTTCAGGCCCTATGTTAGGCTCCATGCTACTTTAAAAAAGGGGGGGGTCAAGGAGAAGCTGAAATGGGTAAAATATCCAATCAATTTTAAGATTCTGATATTTTACGATATTGAGATATCCAGTTATCGACAGAAGATTTACACAATTTAGAAGTGCTTGAGGTTGTGTTAACGTGAAGTACACGGAAAAGCAGGCAAACTAAAAGGAAAAAGCTATTTATTAACAACAAAGAAAATTAGGATTGCAGGGAGAGATAAGTAATCACAGCACCTGGAATGGATGCTACAATGTGAAGCCCAGATTACCCACTAGCACCACCCAGTCCAGGTCAGAACTCCCCTGGCAGCTGGGAGTGCACCTGCTGGTAGCTCACTGCTGTGTCTTTCTGGAACTTGCCTAAGGGAGCTGATTCATGCAAGGTCAAGCCTCCTCCCCAGGGAGAGCCCAACGACCGGTCCATGTGGTTGCACAAAGATTGAGTGGGTCTCAATTTTGGGCAACTCTGCAAGCTAGTCCAGCTCAGAGCTGTCCCACTCTGCATCTCGCCCCCCCACCCCCTGCCAGGCATTGTTCCGGGATGACTCTCGGGTAAACACCGGGCACGAATCTCTGCCTCAGGCTCAGCATCCTGGAGACCTGAACTAAGCTAGTACCATATGGCTCAGCTGTGAAGAGCCCACACACAGCCATAGTGTAAGCAGTGGTTACTGATCTAACCAAAACTAAAACATAATTACACTGAGAGAGTATGGGACGGAAAGTGTGCACTTGTGGAAAGGTGGAAGGAGAGGATGATGAAAGTGGGCTCCATCCTCATCTTCAACAGAACACATGTGAAACTGAAAAATTCAGAAGCAACAACATAAGCAGTATTTACAGATATGAAAGTACATCAAAAGAACAGCTAAAATAGTGGGGGACTAAGAAATACGGGGGCAGGGTAAATTTTGTGGAACTATTTGTTTCTGTAAAATATATGTCTGCATAACTTGGATCAAATGATGAAAGTTAATTTTAAAAAGAACGGCAAAAACTCAGGTTCAACAATTCGAGTTCCCAGAAACGGAATTCTTCTGCAGTTTCCGTCAATGGTAAGCTCCCTCCCATCTCTGTTCAAAATTAACACAAAACTGTCAAACTCCCCGCTATCTTTTTAAGAATTTTGCATCAGTGGGACAGCAAAACAAAATGCTGCTCTCTAGGAAAGCAAAACACTGCAGTAGTGTCGAGACTCTCGACCTTAGCCAGCTTTGCTTACTTCTGAGGTTTGCACTAGCTAGGAAGCAAGAGTGGCAGGGAACAAGGTTCACACCTTGCCCAAACTGCACATTCTCCCGTCCTCATGTGAGAAGGGAGAAAATTTCAGGTAAGAAAAGCAGAGCAGTCCTGTGCATAAACACACAAGGCTATTCTTAGAGAATGGGCGACATCTGTGGTTAGTCTCTGCTCCATTCAAACTTCACAAGTTCACTCCAAGTTTAGCACCGAAACCTTCATTTCCCAGGCTCAAGTTCGTTTTTTGGGGTTTTTTTCTTTCTTTTTTTTTTTGTGGAATATATGATATCCCTGTGCAAGAAAAGCAGCCTCGTAAATGCAGCTCATAAAACTCGGACGTGGCAGGGTGCTTACCCAACACATGCTGATGAGTGAAGTGTAAATGAATTAGAAACACGTGGAGCAATGTCTTAAGTGTATGGGCAGGGTTTACATAAACGAAAAGGGGTTGGCCCAAAGTTGGAGCAAGGGGGGCAGAGTTTGCAGCACTGGCTGGGGGGTGAATGATCCAGGGGACAGCCAAGCCAGCCTTGACCCCTGCCTGCCTTATCGAGGCAGTATTCCTCCCGTTTACGACAAAGGATCTGCCTGCCCTTGA
Organism: Ailuropoda melanoleuca; assembly: GCF_002007445.2. NCBI lineage: Eukaryota > Metazoa > Chordata > Mammalia > Carnivora > Ursidae > Ailuropoda > Ailuropoda melanoleuca. Next base: position 36,957,364 of record NC_048222.1, read on the forward strand.
ACTCCGCATTCTGGACTAGACGCGGATGATTACTCTTTAAACTGCCTTCCCCCCAGACTGCATTTTCCAGGACAAAGTTATGGAAAATAAGATGAGGAGCATGCGTCTAAGAGCCCAGACTCTTCTCTGGAATTAGAAAACTGTTCTGAAAAAAATCAGAAGAGAAGAGGGACGAGACTGTCTAATTCTTAGCTTTTCCTGTTCTAGAAAGGAAATTGTTTGGGGCGCATTCTGTTATTAAAACTGAAATGCAAAAACATACAGCGTATCAACTGCTAACGTCCCTAACCTTCAATCTCACACTTGTGACTCCTATGTAATTTAAACTTCAGAAGATCACATGCAGTGCCCCACTCAATCTTATTTCACCGACAGTCTTAACAGGCTTAGAGATCTAGATTATTTACAGTGAACAGAAATGTCTTTTGGAAATGCTGAAAAATTATTGGGTCGATGTTCCACAGGTGGTAAATTCCTCTTAGCGTCATCGCTCACACTTCAACGCAGCTCTAATCTGCAAGGCAGTGGTTCTCAAATGCTAGTGTATTCAAAGTCACCTGGAGGTCTTGTCAGAGTGCAGACTGATGAACTGACTCCACGCTTACAGTTTCTGATTTATCAGGTCTGGGGTGGAGCCCCCTGAATGTACATTTCTGACAAGTTCTCAGGTGACGCCACCGATGCTGGTCCAGGAACCCACTTTGAGAACCACTGTTCTAACTGAAGCTGTTGAACCAGGATGAAGAAAGGAGACCTGGCCATAACCAGACCACTACCCGACACCCTCGGAATGAATTGCCAAAGTTGCCATAAAAAAATGATGCATGGCCAACTAAATAAAAGGTCACAGTTGTAGGCACGCAAGCCAGCCCGTCCAGACTGCAACCCTCAGGAGGCCTCGCAAGGAGGAAGCTCCCTGCTGAGCTGTCAGGTGCAGCCCAGGCTGTGCAGAAGGAGGGGCAGGAAAAGGAGGTTTTCTTTCCTTAGCATCTGCATTTGGATTTGGCTCCCTAACCTCTTCCCACCTTTTAGAATTTTTATGTCTACTGTTTATTGAGCACCTACTGTATGCCAGACCCTTCACACAGATACTAACCCAGCTAATCCTCACCTACGGAGGATGAGGACACCGAGGGCCACGCAAGCTTAGTGACTGGCTCCCGAGGCAAAGGTGGCAGGTGTTAGAGCTCAGCTTTGAGCCCAGGGCTGTGGAACTCCGAGGCACTGGTGTTCTACCCTCCCACTCCGTACTGGAGCCCAAACCTCTTCCAAACAGAGGTTCCCACTGCTGTGTTGCCAGTAGTTTATAGCTGGGACACCACTCACTCCAAAGTCACCTACTGGAAGCCAAGTTACCTACCTAGCGGGCTCTATCCTGCTTGCAGCTCTTCGTTCCCTAAGGACTGTGGGTCTCCCCTCAGACAGCCAGCTAATGGAAGCCCGTTTCCTGCCTCCAGAAAGTAGCTTCTGTTGTGGATTTCGAAGCCTAACCCCCTAACCTGCCCAATTTCCTGGCATGCTCGTATCAGTCCCGCGGCGTTTGTGCAGAACCGGGCAGCTCTGCCCTGGTGCTGGACACGCACGCTGCCTGTCGACCTCTCCTTCTATTCCCGCCATAATATCATGATAGAATCAGAAATACATTGGTTTTGTACCTCAGTTCCTGGCACAGAGCTTCTAAAACCCTTGTGATTTCCTGAGAGATGGGATGAGAGGCAGGGTCTTTTGTTATTCACAACAATCCCCTTTCAAGCATACCTGAGCTTATGCTAATGACTGACTATTGGTAGGCCCTAGATAACTTCAGGATGGGGACTGGTCACCAGCAAGACCAAAGCATGATTAGAGGGTTGGAGCTGCAGCTCCCCCCTGACCTCCGGGGAGGGGAAGGGGCTGGAAACTGGGTTAATCACCAATAGCCAATAATTTAATCATTCGTGCCTATGTCATGAACCCTCCATAAAAAAAGAACTCTTCTGGATTGGCGAACACACCCAGGTGCTGGGAGGGTGGCATGCCCTTGGAGGGCCTGGAAGCTTGAGCTCCTTCCCTTATACTTGGCCCTATGCTCTTCTTTCATCTGGCTGTTCCTGAGTTCTATCTTTTATCATAAACTGGTAACAGTAAGTAAACTGTTTTCCTGAGTTCCATGAGCCATTCTAGCAAATGTATCAAACCTGAGGAGGGGGTCATAGGAACCTCCTACTCAGAGCCAAGTTGGACAGAAGGTAACTTCTGTAACTTCTTTGCAACCCACTACTTGCAAATGGTATCTGAAGTTGGGCGGGGGGGCGGAGGGCGGGGTTGCAGGACAGCCTCTAACCTGTGGGGTCTACACCACTCTGGGTAATTAGTGGCAGAGTTGGTTCAATTGCAGGACATATGGCTGGTGTCCAGAGACCTGGAGAATTGCTTGGTGTGGAAAACTCACACATTTGGTTTCAGAAGTGTTGGGAGTAGAAACAGATCTTGGTGGTTGCCTTCTCCCCATGGCCGCTAGCTTCCAATGAGGGGGGTCAAACCCTCTGCTGGCAGACGCCGGGTCTTCTTCTGGGTTGACAGCCACTGATACACCTTTCTAGAGCACAACCCAATTTTCTTCAGAACAGGACACATTTCTGTCAGTGCAGCAAGCATTCAAGAAATCTCTTTACTCCCTCTATCTGCTCTTCCACCAGGCTGTGTCATTCATTCATGCTGGACTCTTCTCTTCCCATTCACTTCTCCTGCCCAACCCCAGTCCAGGTCCTCATTAGCCTGTGCCAGAAGGGTGACTGTCTCCTGGCTGGTTTCCCTGATTCCAGCTCCCTACCTTCTCTTCACTCACCCAGCTTAAGCTATATTACCCCAAAAAACTTCCTTCCTCAGGAAAGAGAGGGGTACCCCTCTTAAGAACCTGTCATAGCCCTACACTCATTTCCCATGAAAACTAAATGCCTACCCTCCCCACTCCACCCTTTCCCCAAATGCCCCATGTCTCTCCTACCACCATGCCTTTGCACACGCCATCCCCTTGGCTGGTATACCTCAGGTTCTATTCTCTGCTTAAGCAAATTCTACTTGACCTCCAGATGTGACTCAGTCCACCTATTCCTAGAAGATTCCCCTGACCATACTTGCTCCACTGATCTAGCATCTCTACTCTAAATAGAATGTCACACCTAGAAAGAACCTGTCACCTAATCCTCTCAGTTTACACAGCAGAAAACTGAAGCTCAGAAAAGTGAACACATCTGCCTGGGGTCATGCTGTTCATCAATGACCTCTCCACACTTAAAATGCAGAGGGACTTTCTGAATTAATAATAATGATCTCTAACATGGCTAGTTTAGTAGTGGTCGCAGTATGCCAAGTCCTGTGTGAGACACCACATAGGCATTATTCCATCTTATCCTCACAACTCAGAGAAAGAGATCTTGTTATGATCCCATCTGACAGACAAGGAACCTGAGGCTCAGAGAGGTTAAGGAACTTGCTAAAACCCCCACCATTAGAAAGTGGTGAAGCCAGCACGGTTCCAATCCAGTTTTGACCCAGAAGCAGAATCCTTATTTTCATTGCCTGTTGAACCTTACTTCTTTCACCTGGGTACAAATTATGTCCCTAAATAGAAACTTACTTCCCTGAGGTAAATAATGGTACTTCACAGGGTATCATGTATGGAGCAATCCTCATTCATTCACCCAAAACACACTTATTAGGCACCTACTGTGTGGCGGGCACTGTGCCAGGATCTAGGTATAAGCAAGTTAGTAAGACAGAGTCTTTGCTGTCACGGGACAATCAGCACTCATTCACTTTACAAATTCACTTACTCAGTAAATATTTATTGCAAGTCTACCTTATTCCGGGTACCATAGTAAGTGTCGAGGAAATGATAAGAAAAAGAGACCAAGTCCTTGACCTAGTGCAAGATCAAGTCCTTCCCTAGCCTCACAGGGAAGGCACCACTCACTAGCTATCCCCATGATCAAACGTGAGACTATAACTGAGGAGGACAGTTGACCAGGTGAAGGGGCAGAGAGGAGAGAAGAGGATTCAAGGCAGAGGTATACCACAGGCCATACCCAAGAGGCAGGAATGTGGCCTCTTCAAGGGGTGAGAGACACCTTGGTGGCTGAGGTAGACCATGAGGGGAGATGATGTGAGGTGAGGTGAGGTCGCAGAGGCAGACCACACCATCGTTCTTACAGAAAGAAGGAACACACGTGTCTAGAGTTCCACGACACAGTGTGGCCTGCACTGCCTACACACTTCCAGAGAGCAGAACACAGAACAGCAGTAGCTTCCTGTTTGGAGCAAGTTGCTAGACGCGGAGTCTCCTGGGATTCGGATCGCCCAATGAGGCCCGAGTGACCGACCTCTTCCTGAAAGGTTTCCTTTTTCCCTCATGTCACAGTCAATCTACGCCTGGAAAAAGGGACTGAAAACAAACCCCGTTATGGAAAAAAATGCCATGCTTCTCAGAACTCTTCAAGCTGTGTGACATGTACTGTTACGTCTTAACATGTTACATTTAATAAAAAATAAACGTTTGAAGGGGGTTCTGTCAGTCGAAAGCCAGTTTGGCCAACTGTCAGGAAAGCAGGCTGACAGCTGCACTAGACGTGGGAGGTCATAACCGGTTTCCGGTTTCTTAGAGCTGGGGAGAACACAGATCTCTCTGAGCGGATATGGACATAGTAATAAATGGAATATACACAGATCCTCCAGAAAAATGAGGTGGCTGGGGTTTTTCTTGTCAAGAACGAAGGATGTTGAGAACTCTGAGCAGGAACTCATCGCAGAGAACTCTGGAACAAATGCCATGTAAATTAGAAGTGTCAGAAGCCAGGGGGAACCCAGAGCCTGAGGAAGGGGTGCCGCCAGTGCAGGCAACAGCCAGAGGAAGGTGGCCTGACTTCCCATCTCCTGCTATTATCGCCTTCGTAAAACATGCATATGTGTGTATGTATGTGTGTGCATGTGTGCGTGTGTGTGCGTGTGTGTGTGTGCTGCATGTATATTATGTCAGTGTGTGTATATAATGTATATATTTGGGTGCACAAATACATGGGTATATATGTAAGTTTATATATGGAGTATGTGTACGTGCGTGTATGTGTATACATGTGTGTGCATGTGCGTGTACACACGTATCTTCCAGTCTGTTGGCACTGGGCCAAAGCAATCAACAGTGATAAGAACCCAATGCAGGCTGGTTCATAAGGTGGAAAAACTTACCGCATGAATGTGTGGGCAGCGGCAGAAAAATCCACATGCTTGAAAGCNCTAAGGTGGAAAAACTTACCGTATGAATGTGTGGGCAGCGGCAGAAAAATCCACATGCCTGAAAGCCAAGCAGTGGTTCTAACAAAAACCCTCTCTGTCTTCTAAACATTGAAGAGCAGACATGGGAAAACACTGGAAAGAGGTTTCAGCAGGAAGAAAGTTCTGGTGGTTTCAGGGAAGGAATTTTTTAGTATGACAAATTCTCAGAATTCGGGGGAAAACTGCAAGGCTTCCAGCTAATCTTGTCTCTACTTTTGACAGAAACCAGGGAGCTGGGCACTGGCTGTGGTTCACCCGAGTCTTCGTGAACTGCATGTGCTTAGCACACACTCTGTGCCCAGGAGGCAGAGGGAGCTCAGCAGGTATTTCTTGACGTTATGCTCTCTCGTGGCATATTCCTTCGCAGCCCCCTGGGGACTCTGGGCTCAGCTCTCCCTGTCAGGCTTTAATAACACTCACCAAAGAGTGACTTTCACCGCAAGTTCTTCGCTGTCCTAAGATGGGTTTCAACGACATTGTTCGTTACGATTGGGTCTCTAACTCCTCCACTGCTTTTTTACTGTTCTGGAAGCGCACCATGGGCACTCTCACCTCTGTGGCTCTATTGCTTTTGTTTGCCTCTCCAGAATGTCCTTGATATTCCAATATACCTACACAAACCCCACCTTTAGCACATGTTTGTGAAATACACAAACATAAAAACTGTGGCAAGTGGAGGCAGACCCCTGCCTCCTCCCTACCTCCAGGGAATATGAAACAGAAAAATTGACTCTGCTTGGGGTATCAGGAAAGGCTTTACTAAGGCAGTGACTTTTGAACTGAAACCTAAAGGAAGAGTTAGTTTATGAGGGAGGGTTAGGAAGGAAACTGTCCCAAGCAGTGCTACCAGCTTGTGCAAAGACCCTGTGGCAGGAGGTGGGGTAGAAAGAAAGTCGTTGTAGCTGGACAGCAGAGAGTATGCCAGCCTGGAGAGGTGGCTCTTCTTTAAGTCCACAGTTCTTGTGATCTCTCTGGATTGGGTTGCTAGATAAAATGCAGGATGCCAGAAAAAAAATTTCAGATATACAACATATATTACATGGGACATATTTATACTAAAAGTTTTTAGTAAACCTGAAATTCGAATTTAACTGAGACTTCTTTATTTGCTAGCAACCTTACTCTGGATGTAACCAAAGGACATATCTTCTACATAACTCGTTTGTGTTCTTAATCACAACGGGTCTTATTTTTTAGTTGGCTTGATGTCTTTCTGTCTCTGATGTCTTCAATCAGAGAATCTTAGAGCAGGAAGAGTCCTTCTAGAAACCAGCCAGTCTGACCTTCTACATCTACAGAAAAGAACAGGAGGCTTACTTAGCAAGGCACCTGGAGCTGCTCAAAGTCATAGATAGAGACCCCACTGGGGCTTCTTCCATGCCTCCCTGCGGTGCCTAGGACGGCATTGAGTACATTAAAAAAGAGCTTAATCAATTGCTCAGTTGAATTAACAAGCTCATTTACATGCCTCTGTACAGAGGGGGATGAATAGACACAACCCCAGACAGCCAGGAGCTTTCCAAACAAAATAAACAGCAAGCCAGACAGAGAAGGAGCCATTTGCCCATGCACAAACACAGGCGCAGACACAAAGGACCCCAGCAAGTGGCTGCTTCAACCAGCTACACTCCTGCCTTTTCCTGGAGATTCTACAAGAGCCCAGAACCAAGGCTCTCTTCCATGCTGGCTTGGTGAATTTACTCCTGCATGGTGCCCCATTGGATTTCCATGGCATGTGTGAAAAGTGATCATTTACCTTAGGATGAAAACTGTGACCCTAAATTCACCAGCCAGCCTCATTTGTCCCTTTCAGGCCCCACGTATTTGCTAAGAGACTTTTTTTCAGGCCCTCTCTGCAGGCAGAACACGTTCCATCCAAATATGCACAACCACCAGAAGAAAAAGGCAGGGCGGGTCCCTCCACCACTATTTACCAAACGAATGCAGCCCACCACATTCAACTCCACTGAATGCAGGGGCTAATCCCCCTGAGTGAGCTTGGCTTTCATTCCAGGACTTTAAAAGACGTCAATCCATCCCAATCGCAATCAAATGCAAGCATTTCACTTTCCGAAGACAAACAAGGATTTGGACAAATGAGAAACGGAGGTTCCCTTGTGGAAGGATGAAAAGGGAATTCAGCAGCCCCGGCTCCCTCTCAAAGAAAGCACCGGGAAGGATGTTCTAGCCGTGGCCACACAAAGCGGGGCATGAGCTCATCATGCCAGAACCTAATTGAAACCTCAGGCTGAAACAGTGTTTTGTGATATTTGGGGGAAAGGATGGGCAGTGACAAAAAGGAAAAACAAAGGATGTGTACAGAGGCAGCATGGAAAGCAGCCCACTTCTTGACTGTGGGACAATTTGGATGGTGGCCACTGAATTAAATGAGGTGTAGCCTTCTTCCTCTCAATCTTGCAGAGACCCAAAGTCGTTCTACAGAACTTGCTGCTGCCGGCATTAGGGCTTCAGAGCCAAGGCCTTTTGGGTCCATGAGGACCTTCGAAACGCGACTGTATTCAGAGAAATGCAGCAGAAAAGATGCTGGTTAGGCGTTTAGGCAAACCAGCCGGCATTTGCGAATCTAGTAAAAGGCACCGAGGTGGAAGAGCAAGCAAGGCTTCCGCACGTCCTCAGCTGGGCCAGCACCTGAGTTCCATCACATTCGAAGCTTGTGTCGTTGGACAAATTATGTCTCTGAGCCTTGCTTTTCCTCTCTTTTAAAAAGTGTTCCAATGCTTATCTCGCAGACTTGCTTGACAATCACACAAAAGAAAGCTTGTAAAAGCGCAGGCACTCAATAGACGTTCACTTCCTTTCTTCTCCCCTGAAACTGGAAGCCCTGGGAAGTGGCGGAATGTCTGCGTTGGGAAGCTGTATAAGAATTGCAGACATAGAAATAATCTACCTCTATCGAAGTGTGACAACCCCTGGCAGTGGAACGATGGGCTCGGTGGTAGCCCCCAGCTGTCTCAAGGCTTTATTAAAAGTACTCCCTTGCTTGCAGGGTGTTCATTGATGGCTGGCCATCCCCAAAGCCCTTCTGAGCTGCCTGTTCTTGGAATTGTCCTTGATAATTGCTGTAGAAGTATGGCCAAGCTAGAATACGCCTGGAAGAGCAGAGAGAGTGGTTCCATGCTTTTCGGTGGCCCTTCAGGCCTCAGTAGCCAAACCTTGGAGATGCCATTCAGGAATTCGTTATTCCATTTTCTTCCTTATGACTCTTGCAAATTGCCACTTGCAAGTTTCATTTCATTAATGGATCTGCACAGAGAAATGGTTTTCCTCTTCCTTTTTCTGGGAGTCTCCTGTGCTCTGAAGGGCCACACTCTCCAGCAGTTCAACCACCATCCACTGACACACCAGGTCTTAGTGAGTGAACTTGGCCTTCAGTAAAATTTCTCACCCATAAGCATGCTCAGACTCATTGAAAAATCTGTGAGGACAGAAGTGGATACCTGGAAAGAATGTGCCACAACTGTAGCCATAGCCAGTAAACCTTTGGGATGTTGGCTCTTTTCCTCAGTCCCCTGCTTCACCTTGACTTTGTAGCTATAGCCTGAAGCTTTGGTTTCCTTTGGATAGATTTGGCCATCCATAATTACTAGAAAAAATTAGGGGAGAGACCAGAAAAAGCATTCTCCTTAAATGCCCAATATACTCGAAATGAAAGGATGTGATCTTTTCACCTGGGTGATCCAAGTTACTACCTACCCCGTCCTACTACACTCTGATCGGGCTCCAAGAAAAATTCCTCGACAATCCAAAAGAGTAAACTACTCCTCAGGGCACAACTCTGACAAATGGGCCAGCACAAGTTTAGAGCAAGGACATTCAACGTCTTTTCCCTGGGTTTAGAGAGCTGGAGGTCAGGGGAAGGTTATATGAGAGTAGACATAGGGAGGCACAATCAGTACCATTGAATTTAATCTTGTAGACCTTGGTAAAGGAAAGTCAAACTTTCCATAGTTTGTCTATGCAATACGGAAATTCTCCAGTGGTTCTACCCATATTTCTAAATCCTCTCTAATCCCCCGACCCTGCTTTCCTTGTCCAGTTAAAGCCATACAAAGAGTTCACCAAAAACAGATAGTCTCATGAAAATCAAACCAGATAACATAAACAGAGAGGAAATGTTATATAAGCTCCCTTAAACCTTTGGCCTAGATTCCACTGGGCCCATCCTGTTTGGTTTTTGATACTAGGTATATAACGGCAAACGTTAGCATTTCCTGATTTGTATCCTTTTATCTGAAAATGCAGGCATTGCTTAGGATATGCTGTTCATTCTGTTTTATTATTAAAAATAGGACCAACATTTCACACCCATTGGGATGGCTGCTGTCAAAAAAGAAAGACAGAAAGAAGGAAAGGAAAGAAATAGGTGGGGAGGACTGAAGAAATTGGGAGCCTTGCACACTGTTGGTAGGAGTGTAAAATAGGGTGTTCACTATGGAAAACAATATGGTGGTTCCTCAAAAAATTAAAAATAAAATTACCATACGAACCAGCAACTCCACTTCCCAGTATATATCCACAAGAAGTGAAAGCAGGATCTTGAGGTGAGGTTTGTAAACTGGTGTTCACAGCAGCATTACTCCCAAGAGCCAAAAAAGTAGAAGCAACTCAAAATAGAATAATATTTCCACGGCGTGGGGCGGTGGGGAAATGGGGAGCCACGGCCAACTGCTGAAAGTTCTGCAGGATGCAAAGAGTTCCGGAGATGGGGTGCACAACAGTGTGAATGTACGGAACGCTACTGAACTGTGCACTTAAAAATAGTCAAGATGGTAAATTTTGTTATGGGTGTTTTGCCATCATTTTAAAAACCATGGGAATGGGATAGACCGGTGATGGGTAGTAAGGAGGGCACGTATTGCATGGTGCACTGGGTGTTATACACAACTAATGAATCATCAAACTTTACATCAGAAACCAGGGATGTACTGTATGGTGACTAACATAATATAATAAAAAAATTTTTTTTAAATAATAAAAAATGAAAATAAAAACCATGGAACCGATATGCCAGAATTCATACAAACCTTACAAGTGATAGTCCAAGGAATCAAATCAACACTCAAATGAAATTCTAACTAAAACTGGTGGCCAAATTCCCATAACGGGGATGATCTCCTACCAGACCACTCTGCCCTACCGAGATTTGCCGGCTGGTTTCTATTTTTCCCCTCTTCCTGTGAAGCTGGGCATAGAGGAACAACAGAAAACCTTCTGGAAGGGAACGCATCCTGCTAGATGGAAAAATCAGCCGTTCTTTGCAAACAAAGATGACATTACTGACCCAAAACTAATAAAGCAGGCCTGAAACCTGAAGGTTGCTGTGTTCCCCATTACTGGGGATACATTTTCATCGCTCCACCCACCTTCCCCGGCGCTAAAGTGCCTGGCACATAGTGGGTACTCCGTGTGGGTCTGGTGAGCAAATTAAGGAATCACGGAAAGGCGAGGGGGAGTGAGGTAAGCAGCTATACAGCAGAAATGTAAGAAGCCCTCAAGAGTGTTAAAAACACAAACTGCCTCTTTCTGGACAAACTCAAGGGATGACTGATGTGAAACCAAGTAAGTTCTTGTGAAAGTCTCAGGTTTTACTGAGAATGTGTGCTACCCTGAGTGCAGTGCTGACCTGCCTTCTGGGTACGTGTGTACGGCACAGAAGCAGTTCACTGTTGACAGCCAAATAGCAAATGCCTCTGCCTCTCCCAGGAGAGATTAAATAGCTCTGGGTTGAGAAAAAAAAAAAGGGGGCAGATCAAAAGAAGATCCAGACATCCCTGGCTGGCAGGCTTCAAGAGGTCCTCCTGGCCAACGGAGGGTAACCTTTGGTTGAACTTAGAGGAATGTGGAGAAGGGGTTCTGGGCTGGGAAGAAAATCTCCAAGATGCTTCTAAGTTGTGCTGACCAGGAGGACTCTAAACCGCATGCCTGAAACTCCCTGACCGGACCATAATATTTACTTCTAAGCCTTTGCCGTGTGTACTGCTAATTAACAAAAAAGTTTCTCCCCCCTCCGCCTTTTTTTTTTTTCAGTAATAACACATAAAGCAAATTCAAGGTGGTGTCTTTGTATGACTAATCCAATGTTTTTGGGGAAATAAGGCAGATACCAGGCAACATAATTCATGCCCACCAACCCATTCATCCCCCTCCTGGAATTTATTCGGAGACTAAAATCTAAATGAAGAGTAGAAAATATTACGGTTTTCCTGAAGATGTATTTGAATGAATTTTGAGTTCTTTAAAAAAGAAAAAAAACTCATTAGGAAAAAGACTTTGGGGGAAATAAAACATTACTCCCTTTACACCTAAGGCCATGGAATCTATCTAGGGCCAACCTCTACGGAAGCCCTGATTCATGGGTGCCACTTCCTTGGTTTGGAGACAATCACGGAGCACAGCATCCACCGCCAATCTGAGAATGTTTCTCTAATACCTGAGATCACCCAGACAACATTGTCTGTCAGAAAGATCCCCTTCTATAGCCACTCAGACAGGTTTTTTTTTTTAAATGTTAATTAGTTATGCCTAGCAGCTAACTTGCAGTGCACAGCTATTCAATTCTTCAAATGCAGATAAAAGCATCCTGCCCGAGTCCTCAGAAGCCTCCAACAAAATGCAAGCAAGCTGTGAAAACAACTTGACCCTCTGCCCAAGGCCGCAGAGAGAATCTCTAGGGGACCAGGAAAAAAAGAAAAGACAACAAAAACACCCCCCCACCCATCACCCCGAAACCTTGACTTCTAAAGTAGCAAGTAGTGTAATGCAAATGAATGTTGATTAGAAGGCAAACAGAACCCTTTTCTGCCTACAGTTACCAAACACAAAGCTTAGAAAACAGATGATTTTTGCCAAATCCTCCCAAATCCAGGAGGAAACAACCAGCCAAGGCTCTCAGAACTTAAAAATTTACCCCCTGAATTAGGAACCTAGGTAACGCCTACATTTTCTTTTTAAAACATGTTACGTACCTAAAGGTCAGAGTCTACGTATTTTAGGGGTCCTGGCTTGTGTCTCACTCTCAAGAAACAAACCATCCTTTTCTGAAAAGTCGGGAGTCAGGGGCCCGGCCCACCTGGCCCCACTTCTCTTTCATGTGGTAACATCTCCATCTGCTGGAAAGTCAGATGTCTGCATTAAAGGCCGATAACGATTGTTTTATTTACCTATAAATCTAGGTCAAATGTACATGTCCATTTTCCTGTTTATACCTATTGCCATTTTATTTTAAACATCTGCCTGTTTTCCTTCACTTCGGGGGCCCCCATGGTATTTGCAGGACCTCCCCTGCCCGTCCCAGCTTACTCCCGTCCCAGGGTTTGGGCACGTCCCATCCGTCTTTCTTTAGCCTGTACATCTAGGTCAGCTCTGAAACCCGTCTCTGAATGTGGACGCTGTTGACCTGGAGGTCAGGGGCTCCTGTGGCCCTCAGGCTGGCATGTCTTTGAACTACGATCTGAGCTGTTCACAGCAAGAGCTCTTTCATTTGGCTGGGCACACTGTGCAAGAGCTGCCTATTTTGTCTTTGATTTTAAAAATGAAGAAACCCACAACCATTGAGGCAGGGAGGACGAGGCGGCGTTTGCCACTCTCTCTCGTCTCTGGCGTCCACCAGGTTCTCACTTCTCAGTACGGGGGCACTCAGTCCCCCTCGGCCGGGCACCCACCCAGGGAACAGCCCCAGGAAATACGAGTGCCTCTGGGACACACACGACTTCTTTCCTGTCATTTCTGCGTCTTCATTCACTCCTTCAGCACCACCTTCCTCTTCTTCCTTTGGAGCTCTGTCTCTGTTTTGCCATTCCTTTCTCTCAAGGAAACCCAGGGACAGGTCTGTTCATCCATCCCGCCTGCTGATGTTAAAGTCGCGGTGTGGCCTTCCACCCTTACCCGCACAGTGGGGAGGCTGGGCTGCTCCCTTAAGTCTGCGCTAGTTACGAAGGTCGAAGGTCGGAGGAACAAGAGGCCCCGACAAGTCAAGTCAGGGCTGCTTCAGCAGCCTCTCACAGACTACACACCTGACTACAGCGTCAGAGCCTGGCGAGGAGATAAAAGCGAGGCTAATCGCGTCCTCCTCTTAAGGATGGAGGGCTGGTGAAGGACACACCGGATACCAGAGCACCTGAGTCTAAGAACACAGGAGTCAGATAAGCCCCAGAACCTAGTTCTCCTTCCTCTTGCCTGAAGGAAACTTAGAAGTTTCCTGGGGACGAACAGGCAGGCCTTCAGCTAAAAAAATTCCCCGGAGAAGGAAGACGTGAGAAAACCTCAAGACCGTCCCCCTTCTCCCCCCTTTCTCTGTCTCCCCTGACTCTCTCCGTTTGGGTCTCTCTCCACAGCTCCCGATCAGGGGCAGAAGCCTTCAAAAGCTTTCCATCTCAAGAAATGGCATAAAACAAATGATTTTCTTCTGCCTGTAAGAAATACTTAGGCTTATTAAGCAGTGACTCCCAATAATAAAAGATCCTTTAAAGTAACAGATTAATTACGGTTACTATTTAAGCTTGTTCCGTTAAAAGTGAAAAGTGTAGTGGAGGGGAACAGGGGCTCTGGAAGGACTGCATCCAGGCTGCCAGCACTGTAGGCATATAATCACTGCGTGGCACTGTTCTTCCTGTGCCCCGTTTAGATTCTGAGTTCCTGGAGGATGGTTGAACCTAGTGTTTTCCATCCCTGGAGCCCTGACAGAGGTCCTCTCTCACACAGGAATTCGAGAAATACCTGTCAAATTGAAATGAACTGACCAGGGCCCATGCTCTCCATGAGCGGAAAGAAGACGACTGGCGATCAACTTGCCAAAGTGTGGGCCCCTCATTCATCGAGTGGGAGCTCTGCAGGTCTCCTTCATGGTGCCTTCACAAGAAGTAGAAAAGGAATTCCTTCCTCAACACACTTTACTTCCCCTTGATATAAAATTGTCATAATGGGGGTGCCTGGGTGGCTCAGTCGTTAAGCGTCTGCTTTCGGCTCAGGTCATCCCAGGGTCCTGGGATCGAGCCCCGCATCGAGCCCCACATCGGGCTCCCTGCTCGGCGGCGGGAAGCCTGCTTCTCCCTCTCCCACTCCCCCTGCTTGTGTTCTCTCACTGTCTGTCTCTCTCTGCCAAATAAATAAAAAAAATAAATTTAAAAAACTGTCGTAATGTATCGAGTAAATATGCAAGTCACTCATCTTTAGAATGAACACAGTAATAATAAAAACATGAAGAAAATCAAAATAATAAAGATACTACAATGTAAATGCTGCCCCTTTAGAGAACATAACCTGTGCAGTGCACAACCTGAACAACTGTGTAAGTCAGATGATTTCTTTCAGGCCTCTATGTGTCTAGCCTTGAAAAACTGAGCCTATGAGTTGGTGCCAAATGGTAGGACAATTTATGTTCTGCTGCTTTCATGCTGGCTTTCAGAAGAGTCAGGTCTGCTCAGTCCCAGTGCTCTCTGCAGCGTTAACACTCTGCAGCCCACCACCTCTCCCTTGGTGCACCCTTGTCCACCGCTGGCCCTGCCCCTGCCATCTCCTGCTTGCTCTGCCTGTGCTCTACTCCTTCCCTGGTTCTCCCTCCTCCACCCCAAGGGAGACATTCTCTGAGAGTCATCCCTCAGAGTCTAAAGTTCCTTTCCCACTCTTCTCTTTTCACCAGTCTCCTGGGATGGGGAACACCCACATTCCTGTTTCCCCCACCTGCACCCTACCTTCCATCCTGGCTCAGCATCTGCCCACTCAGCGTCCCCACTGGGGTGTCATACTTTTGCCTCAAACTCCCTTTGCACTAAATTCAAACTCTCAACTTCCTCCCACCTCTCTTCTTCCCCATGCGACTTCCCTCATATGTCGGGGCCAGGACCCTTGTTATTCCAGTCACATATGTTCAAAGCAGGGTCACCTTTGACTCTTCTCTGTCGCTTTCCCCCTGCATGAAGTCAGCAGTCCCCCTCAGTGGACTCCCCGTCAGGAGTGTCTCCAGCAGTGTTTTCATAGGTCAGCTTCCTTGCACCCACCACAGTGTCACGGCAGCCCCCCACCCCCTGTCACCCTGCAACAGTGACGTCAGAATGCCTGTTAGCACCTCATGTAAGTGTCACTACCTTCCCCAATCCAGAGCCAAGCTCCAGAGCTGGGGGGTTAAGACCTTCCACAATCTGATCTTCCGACGTGTTTGCCAATGTTTCAATCCACTGTGCTTTGGCATGGGTTCTTAACCCACCAGAACGGTCTCCTCATGGAACCCGACCCTATTTTTACATTGTGACCTCCGAGCCTTAGTCTGTCCTGGTGCCACCACCTGGAACCCTTCCTTGGATATGTGGGTCCGTGTGCAGAGACAGCCAGGACTGAGAGTTTGTGAATATTAGCTGGCCTAGACTGAGTTTGCAAACGAGAGCAAGAGGAAAAGATCGGTTTTTCTCAGGGCACACCAGAATTGCATATGTCCAAGGGCAAAAACAAAATGGTCTGACCTAGCCACAGGAAGACTTGAGGACAGCTAGAAAAAAGGTCCCAATTCAGGAAGAGGCATCTGGTCAAACAGTGAGAGGGCAGGCCACCAGTCAAGACCAAGAGGGGCGCTGGGCAGTATGGAGGAGGTCCAGTGGCTGGTACAAAAGGCCCAATCACAGAGAGATTAGTGTCAAGGGGCAGGACACCCACACTGGGTCATAAGGAAGGAGGCTAGGTCCCAGAAAACCAGAGCATGAAGGTCAGAACAAAACCGGCAGCCAAACCATCAGCCCTACACACTACCTGCATCATGTGCCACATACATCCAGGAATGGCTCCCCTCAGAGATGCCAGACACAAGGGATATGAATACCCCTTCCTCTGCACCTGCCGCAGACATCACTAATCAATTACAGCACTTCCTTTCCCCAGACACAGCGGTAGCCTCAGAATCCTTCACAGATCACCAGACAGCCAGTGCCCATCAATGGAAAGTGGCTCATAAACCAATTCTACTTGTCATGCCTGGTCCCAAATTCACAGGGAGAGCCAAATCTATGTGAGCGCTCACAGATGTAAATAACATGTTAGCACAGTTGCAAGGTGCTAGGTCAGTAGTTCTCAAAATCGGATGTGCCCCATCGTCATCTGGAGGGTTTGCTGAAACCAGACTGCCAGGTCCCACCTCCAGAGTCTTGGATTTAGGAGGTGTGGGCTGAACCCTTGGGGCCAGCTGGAATCCCTTCTTCTTAACTTCAAATGCCCTCTTCCAAACCCAATCTCAGGGAACATCGTCAATACTGTTTATACGATCTGTCGATCACCATGTATTCTGTCAGGAGTGACACAGAGGAAGTCCACACTCTCAAAAAGTCACAGAATGGGGAAGGGAGGCCACAAATAATTTAACAGGCAGATACAGTTCACTGTGGGAGTGGGGAGGCACAAGCAGCTGTGGGGGCGCTTAGCCCCTGAGGACCTCACCCTCCCAGGCCTGGAAGGTCAGAGCAGACTGCTCAGAGGACAGCAGAAGCTCCCGCTGGGGCCTGAAGGTAAGGAAGAGGTGGTTGGGAAGAGGGAGACGAAATTTACTTGCTGCCTTTGATTGTTTACCTTGTACATACACATGTACACACACACACACACACACACACACACTCTGCCATATCTCCATGTCTAGACAGTGACCTCCCCCTTGGCAAAGATAAATCTTTAATCTACACAGGCATTCTGCAGGTGCTTGTCCTCGAGCCAACAAGGACGTTTTTATTCCCTGAATGAACGCCTCCATTTGCAACGGGCTGGAAGTGTTCTGCATTTAGGAAGGCGTGGCAGAGGAGAAGAGAGGAACGTAAGGACAAGTGGGTTTGGCCTGAAACTACTGCCCACCCCCTGCCATGGACTTTTGGAGATT
Organism: Ailuropoda melanoleuca; assembly: GCF_002007445.2. Lineage (NCBI taxonomy): Eukaryota > Metazoa > Chordata > Mammalia > Carnivora > Ursidae > Ailuropoda > Ailuropoda melanoleuca. The sequence continues at coordinate 36,974,543 of NC_048222.1, forward strand.
TCTGTGGCTGTGAGGATTTCTCTAATTACCTGCAAGACAAAGCATTCGCCATCCAGCCCCGCGAATAAGCCCCGCCAATAAGCCCCGCCACGGCCCGGGATGCTGGCTTGCGCCAAGCAGCGTATCTGCAGCCCGTGATTAATGGCCCATGGTCCTTGCCTCTGCATCCCCCCCAGCCCAAGCCACCATCTGTGAACAGTCTCCTACTTGAGTAATAGCTGTGTCGAGCAAATTGTTTTGTACATTCATAAACAGAGATTGGGCGTTTTCCTCTGCGGCCTTAATTTCAAGTGATTAGGCTGAGCTCATTCCTGCAAGCAACGTCTTTCCTAGAATTCGAAGTTGGAGGGTCAGGGCCATTGCTCACCCTCCAGACTCATTCCCCCGTGCAGCCTCTGAGGAAGCTGGAGGGAGGCCCAGCGCTCTGACGAGGTCAGGGCAGCATTTTCTGACCGCTGAATTGGTAGACCATGACTCCTTCCCCCCCGAGAACCACCACATTTTGATTTGGAAGTTTAGATGGACACTTTCCCACCACATTTCCTCTCTTACCGCACCCATTCATTTGTATTTAGGATGCGGTTAGCTCACGTCTCACTGTAGGTGGGATAAGAAGTAACAAATACCCGCTGGCCCAGCCTTGTCTCCACGGAAGACAACACAACCTGGCACGTACTGAATGCTCCACAGATGGGAAATGAATGAAATAATTAAAGTACTGATTCAATGGTGCATTTCAACTGAAGAAAATAAACCAAGTGTATCGTACAGGAAGTTACTTACGTTTCCTCTGCTTCTCCTGCCTGAGAGCTTTGCTCGCCCCACGGTCAAGGGCATCACGGGAGAAAGTGCCACAGTGAGGGCTGGAAACAAATGTTTGCATCACCTTCTGGGAGTAGACACATCACCCAGCCCGTGTGGGGCTATTCCAGACAAAGAGAACACAAGCCAGCCTGTGCCTACCCTTCCAGGTCTACCCTCTGACCTCGTTTATACTTGAACTCAGTCTAGTGTTCACATCACTTACCAAGGAAAGGGTTACCTTTGTTTTTTGTTCTTTGGGTGTGTTTTAATTTTTTTTTTTTTTTTACAACTGATTACGGACCAGCAGTTCCAGTGCTTTAAAAATAATGATTTTGTAATTCCCAGGGACCGGTGTACAGCATTTGCCGTTGTACAACACTTTCCCCAAGAAACACTCACTCTCAATGGGAACACCCTCTTTCATGAACTGCCTGTGACCCTCAGGAGAGAAAGCCAGAGGCCCACCTTGCAAAGTCTCAGACTTCAAGAAGCAGAACTGACCATGAGAACATCTGCCTTGACCCTTGTACTTCACGGAGAGGAAATTTGCCCAGGGGCAAGTTAGTGGCAGAGATGGGCCCAGAACCCAGAGGTCCTGCCTCTCATCCAAAGTTGTATAAGAAGTGGGGGAAAAAAAACTCACCACCAGATCTTAGGGATCTAGAAAAGACTTCCTGTTTGGCTGGGAATGCAATAACAAAAAAGTAGTTGAGTTTCAGGTATGCAAATGTTTTCAATGATGATTTGCTAGTTTGGTCCTAAGCACCTTCTGAATGTCTTTGTTTCAGCTGGTGGGCTCTCCTGTGTATAAGATCCTGACTTAGGGGCCAGGGAAGTCTGAGTTGAGAGAAAGCCAGAGAACTCTGAACCCAACAACAAAAAAGCAAACACATTTGTCTACAAATACCCATGGAATAGTTATTAAAACTGCCCATGTATTAGGCCACAATAAAAACCTATGTTCTAAAAGTTGGAACACATTCAGGGCTATATTTCTGACCAAAAAAAACACAACCAAACAATAACACTAGATAATACTTAAAGAGTTACTTTGAAATCTAACCACTTAAAAGTTATCTTCCTTTAAATAACTTTGATTAAAGAGGCAATCAAACTGAAATTATAAACTATTTAGAAGAATTGTTCCCAATCCCTGTCCTAACACTTATCTGAACACTTCTGGATATGTTGTATCATATCTCAGTTTCCTTTTTTCCAAAAGGAGGTTGTTGCAAGGATTGAGAGATAACAAGAAAAAGGTCTAGCATAGAGTGATTGTTCAACCAATGTGATAACAGCATTAAGGCTAAGCTTGTGTAACTGGATATTAAAATGGGGCTGTTCCTGTGTCCTTTTCAGCTAAGATGTTAGAACAGTGAATGGTACATTTTGAAGACACTATTGTACAAAATTTCAAAGCTGAAAGGCAAAAACTCACTACATGACTGTTGAAACCCTGACACGCTGTGAGGACAGCATAGTTTTGAGAAAATAGAGCTACAAAAGGGAATTTCTTTGCAAAAAGCCATGCCCGCATTTCCCCCTCCCCAGGAAAGGGGCGGGGCACTTTTCCCTCAAGAGAAGAGAAAGGAGCTTCAGGGCAATCCCTGGGGGGCTGGATTTGGTCTCCTTATAATCACTGGACCCAGGCACTGGGTCTAATTCCTGCCTGGGAAATCTGAAAGATTAGATGCTCTAATGACACAAGCAAAGGAGAGGTGTCTGTGGGGAACTGTTCTCCCAGAGACTGTCAGGGTAGATGATCTGTGAGTGCTTCTTCTGTGAGACAAGAAGACGTGCTGCAGTCAGTCTGGATATACTTTATTTTATTTTTATTTTTTTAAGTAGACTCCATGCCCATGATGGAGTCAAATGCAGGGCTTGAATTCATGACCTTGAGATCAAGACCTGAGCTAAGATCAAGGGTTGGATGCTCCACTGGCTGAGTCACTCGGGGGCCCCTGGACCTATTTTAAATCCCACCTAAAAGGACTCCATGAGAAGGTGACAGAACCCCAACAGAAAAGTTCTGTAAAGGGGCACCTGGGTGACTCAGTCGGTTAAACATGTGACTCTTAATTTCAGCTCAGGTCATGATCTCAGGGTTGTTAGACTGTGCTCCAGGTCAGGCTCTGTGCTGTGGGTGGAGCCTACTTGAGATTCTCTCTCTCCTTTTGCCCTTCCCCCACTTGCACTCTCAAAAGGAAGGGAAGGGAAGGGAAAATGCAACATGCATCAGGGGAAATATTCGTCGATATTCGCAGTAAGGGTCTCAGGAGAACCCACAAAAAATCTATGAGAGGAGTCAGCTCTACGGACCTTCCAGGCCCACCCAGAGAAGACATCTTACTACAGGATTTGTTGAGTAAAAGCTTCCCTGCCTTTTTCTCCTCCCTGTTTCTCTACCCAGAGGAGTCAGAAACCCCAGTCAGCAATGCGAGAGAGGATGCGTGAGAGGAGAGCGAAGAGGAAGTTTGGCTCTTTTCACCTGCAGCAGGCTCCAGCTTGGAGAGGGGAAAAGGTATAACTCTAAAGCAAGTCAGAAATTTGATGACTATGTAGACTGGACATTTTAAATAACTGAATTGAGACTGTGTAGTTGACTTCCAGGGGCCCTAGGAATTCCTATTACTTGAGAGTGATCAGAAAAGTCATGGGACCAGCATTTTCAACCAAGGGCAGTGGAGGAACTTCTGCTGAGCTGCTTTGAGAAGGACAGGGAGAGAGAGAAAACAGTTGCTTGTCATTATGTCCCACGGAGTCTCCTAGTCAACCTGCTGGTTGCAGCTTGTATAACTTACAAGCTATATCTGCATGCCAACGAGGACCACTTCGGGATGCTGTTATGACATCAACGGTTCCAAAGGAAGTCAAAGAGCAAAAGAGACCTTGTTTCATTTTATAAAATCGCTTCCTCGTCCCCCTCCTGGCTCCCCTCTATTTCTACAGAGTATCAGCAGGTTGTGCTCTTGAAGGCTATAACCGGGAAAGAGGGAAACATGGTAGAAGAAGGATTCTGGGAGACTTACAAAGATGGAAGGTGGCTTTTTACTAGAAGGGGAGAGTTAGAGCAACCACAGCTAAAGGACGATAGGGTAGGAATCCAAGGCAGAAAGAGAGCTTGATGGATTAGAGAGGGTACCCTAGAGTTAGGGCTTTTACTCTGGAGTCCTGCCTGGACCACCATTTTGGTGGTCATGTTACTGTTACATCAGCAACAGGAAAGTATGGAAGACTGACAAAGAGGAGGCAAGCTAAGAAAGCCAGGAGCTGGAGTTTTCTCTGCTTCACCTGGAAATCCTCATGCAAATTCCTTAAGTTGTTACATGAAGTGGGCCATGGCTGGTGGGCTCCCTCACTGCACCCCCCCTCGTGCATGGGTCCATGTGCACGCATACACACACACACACACACAGAAACAATTTCACAAACTACACATAAAGTGAGCATCCTTTCCAATGGTCTTATAAATGATTTTTGTACTGTTCTGGGAGAAAGAGAAAATCTGAGAGATGTTGTTTAAGTGTCAAAATAATAGAATTCCTAAGATACCTTATTGTTTTGGTGGAACCAATAGATCAAAATATTTGCAATTAGGGCTAACCCCCTTAAATAACCATGAATTCATATGCACGATAAATGTGCCATTAATAATCCACCACCAAATAAGCGTCAAACAATTTCATACTGTTTCCCACTTCCTATGGCCCTTACCATGATGTGCTTTAAAACTCAGGCTATACGTGGCTAAAAAGAAAACATGAATGATCCCAAATGATGTGATCAAAATAAGTAAAATAAAACTGAATTCTATAAATGCTAATTACTGTGCTGAGAAATCTTAGGAAGTCTGGAAATGCTGACGTTCTCAACATTTACTCATCCATCAAGATCTGACTTAGTGGTCTTCTCCTCTGTGAGGCCTTCCTGAACCCTCAAAGGGAAACTAGTATTTCCTGGCAATACTACCTGCCAATTCTCTTAGCAACACTGCGAGGTAGGTATCATTCTCTGCCTTTGAACAGATAAGGAAACCAAAGCTCAGACTGCTGCAGGAACCTGCCCAAGGGCACACAGTGTCCTGTGAGTGCCCCACATGGAAGGTGGGAAACTAACAGTTATTACAACTGATATCGCAGGCAAAGTGCTCAGTATTGAGATGATGCTTTCTCATCTAACACGACGGCCTCTGAGGCAGTTCACAGTATCCCCCTAATGGCAGGTGAGCAAGCTGGTCCAGTCTCGCCCAATGTTGCAGGAGTGGTAAGTCCCATGGCTGGGACTCAGATTCAGGCCCCTAAGTCCAGTCCCGTGTGATTCCATGTCACCACACTGCCTCTTCTGAAATGGTCCCAGGATTGTCCACGCCAGCCCACCTCTGCTGGCCCGAGGTTAGTCCTCCCCTCTCAAGTCGTGCTGGGGAACTTCTCTCCTCCTGCACTTTGGCCTTGCTCTTCCATGGGCTCCAGAATATGCTATGACTGCCACCACCCATCAAATGGAGCTTGAAAACCTCTTGCCTGGATTTCAAGACCTTCTATAATTTAGAGTTTACTGAAAGCTACTTCTAACATACAAAATTATGGAAAACTTTGAAAAGAGCAAAAAAGAAAAAAAAAAGATTCCTATCTTTTCCAGGGAATAATTAGGTACTGTTTAATAACCTTTTCAGGATCATCTAATTTTATAGGTCTGCACCTTTCACTGTGTGTAGCTGAGCTATTGTGCAACTCTATAAATTGTAGAAAACTGATAGTAATGGAAATTAGTTTTGTCGGTGGAAAGGCAAATAATAAGACCTCCTTGCTGCCCAAGAGGCCAGTTTTACATGGATAACAAATTCCTTTCAGCACTCCTGACGGCCTTTCCGCGTGCCTGCTTTCTCCTTTTGAAACAGTTCTAACAACATACTGATTCCCTCACTAATTAATGGGCTAAATAAAATCTTTGACACATGTTCATTTCACATTTGAAAGAGAGTCATGATTTAACCTTTTCTTACAAAATGATTCCTTAACCTTTCCCACTGCTGCTTGAGCCACTCTCTAGTAAAGCCTAGAGCCCTCAATAATCTAGAAACACTCTGTGTCTCTCTCCCTTCCTTTCTCACTTCCCCCTTCCCAGAGACCACACACGCATATGTATATACACAAACTCATGCACACGGACACCAGAACATCAGCCTTTTCCTAGAGGAGGGCAGAGAAAGGGAAAAGAGCGAAAGGGAACAGAACAGTGAATTCAATGTTAGAAAACTGTGAATTCGGTGATAGCAAGCTACAGCCCTTGGGCCCAATCTGGCGTAGCACTGCTCTTTATAAATAAAGTTTTATTGGAACATGGGCACATCCATTCATTGACGTATTCTCTAGAGCGTTTGTGCTACTATGGCAGAGCCGAGTCATCACCACAGAGACGGACGGGCCCACAACACCTAAAATATTTACTATCTGGACCTTTACAGAAAAAGTTTCCTGACTTCTGAATTAGACACAATCTTTGCCCTACATGGAAGTTATAATCTTGCGGAAGAAAGTCATTAATATACATAGGTGAGAATACAAAAAGGACAATAAAATAAAGTGGGTCCCCGCGTGTGGACCCTGAGAATGGGCGTTGAGTATGCAAGAAAACAGAACTAACTACCGTCAATAATTCCAAAATAAACACCAAAGCCATACCGTGTAAATGATTAATTTGTTTATTTACTCAATTTTCCTTTTTATTATGAAATATAAGATAACTCATGGATATTGGAAGATAGTATGAAATACTTATAGACTCAGCTCAACTCACTTTAATATTTTCTCACATTTGCTTCAGTTTTTATTTTCCTGTTTTTTCTTTTTTTTTTTTTTTTTAATTTGGGAAGAGTCAGCTGGGTTTCCTCTCTCCTTAACTGACTGTAAAATGAAGAGGATCCGTGGAATATTTATTCTACCCCCTGATCTGAAGAAGCTCTCGGTAGTGGTAATGGTTTTTATTTGTTTGATTTTCTTGATTTTGTTTGGTTTCATTTTTAACTTTTTTAAAATAAGATTCATGTGGTTCAAAATTCAAAATGTACAAAGGATTAAGCGATGAAATATTTCCTTCCTAGTTCCGTATCCCAGTTACTCTTTAGGAACAATATAAACTTCTTATGTCTCCTTCCAGGGATATTTTACATATATTTGAGCAAGTATGTATATATATTTATTTTTCTGTTTTCTTTTTACATTTTTTTTTCTATTCAACCAATACTTTATTTTGGTAATCCATCCAGATCAGTACATACAGAAATTCTCACTGTCTTTTTTCAAGACTTCATAGCATTCCTTTGTATGGATGAAATATAATTTATTTGACTAGTTTTCTTTCCATGGCATTTAGGTATTTCCAATCCTTTGCAATTACAAACAGGACTACAATAAATAAGCATATGCATTTGTTGCTTCCTCTAAATATAAGAATAGCTGTAGGCGGAAAGGTAGAATTGCCAGATCAAAAAATATGTGCATTTATAATTTTTTTATAATTAATTTTATTTTATTATATTATGTTAATCACCATACAGTACATCCCCTGATTCTGATTGTGCATTTATAATTTTGACAGATATTGCCACGTTGTTTCCACGGAGAAGGGACCAAAGTTACACTTCTACTAACAATGTATGAGGAAGCTTAGACCCTCACCAGCTCAGGTGATATTAGCCTTTCCGATCTTTGCTGCTCTAAGACGTGACAAGTAGTATCTTAATACAGTTTAAAATTGCTTTTTCCTTATTACGAATAAGACTGAACATCTTCTCATATAGCTAAATCATTTGCATCTTTAATAACTGGATATTCAAATATTTTTGGTCCGTTTACTTTTGGGCTACTGGTCTTTTTTATGGGCGAAGGGGGGGGGTGTTAAAATCCATCCAAATTGGCATGGCCATGATTGAGTCTGAAGGCAGAGAAGTCAGTGAGTAAATAAGCCTCTAAATTCTTTCCCAGATAAATGGACCATGCTAAAGGGCCACATGTAGGCCTTACTCTTCAGCGGCTCCCCATTATCTAAAGAATCAAGTCGTGGCCCCTTCGTAGGACATTCAAGGCTCTTCATGCTCTAGAAATATCAAATAGCACAGGCTACCACACAACCCTACCCAAGCTCCTGCCTCTTACCTTTGTCTCTCAGGCCATTTCCTCTGTCCCAATAGCCTCCCACCTCTCTTTGCCCAGATAACTTCTGTAGAATGCAAGACTCAGTTAAAGGTCACATTCCCCAAAGAAATCTTCCCTGTACCGCAAATCGGATTACATGCCTCTCTTGTGTGCTCCTATGGGACCATGTGTAAATGTCTATTAAAATGATCTCTAAGGTATCCATCACTCCTATTAAACTGTAGTTTCTTCAAGGGCAGGAACTGGGTCTTCTCTCTCCTTGTTCTTCTAGCTTAAGGAAGATAGTTTATAAGCATTGACTGACTTGAAATTCCATAAAAAACATATAATTTTGGGGCACCTGGGTGGCACAGCGGTTAAGCGTCTGCCTTCGGCTCAGGGCGTGATCCTGGCGTTATGGGATCGAGCCCCACATCAGGCTCTTCCTCTATGAGCCTGCTTCTTCCTCTCCCACTCCCCCTGCTTGTGTTCCCTTTCTCGATGGCTGTCTCTATCTCTGTCGAATAAAGAAATTAAAAAAATCTTAAAAAAAAAACCATATAATTTTGAATATACCCTCTTGGGGTCTTGGTTTCCTCCTCTGTAAAAGGAGAGGGGGAGACTAAATGACTTGTAAAGTCCCTCATGGATCTATGAATATACGAACCAACGGATGGAAGAAGCATCCAATGAGGTTCTGTATGCTAGTAAAATACTCAAGATTAGGCGTGGGGCAGAGAGTCAGAAACCAATTAGGAGATGCTTGTTCTGAACCAAAAATGAAGCACAACAAAACTGGAATCTACTAAGGTAGTGGCAGTAGAGTAGAACAGCTAAGAGGGATATTTTTTTTTAAGCAAAACACAGCTGGATCTTGGGGACTGATCAGATAAAGATGGTAATCAGCAATCACTTCCTTCACTGTACTCACACGCCGCTTCCCTTTTCAAGAGATCGAGCCTAATAACCGGTCCCATTGAATCCGGACTGGCCTTCGTAACTTGTGTGACCAATAAAATGCGGTGGCAGTAAGGGTCTTGGACGCCTAAAGCTCGACCGTAAGAAGACTCGCAGCTTCCAATCGATCCTTTAGAGCTCGCACTAGGGAAAGTCAGCTGCTCTGTCGGAAATCTGACCACTCTGAGACTACCATGCTGTGAGGAAGCCCAAGCTCTCCGCGTACAGGGAGAGAGACACCTGATCGGCTGCAGCTCCTCCCAGCCCAGGTACCAAGTATGTGAGTGTAGAAGCCTTTACATAATTCCAATTCCAGGCACCATCTGCATGTGAGTACAGAAGAGACAAAGCAAGAAGCCCTCATTAGAGGGGTGCCTGGGGGGCTCAGCTGGTTAAGCATCTGCCTTCAACTCAGGTCATGATCCTGGGGTCCTGGGATCCAGCCCTGCATCAGGTTCCCTGCTCCACGGAGAGCCTGCTTCCCCCTCTCCTTCTGCCACTCCCCCTGCTTGTGCTCTCTCTCTCTCAAATAAATAAAATCTTAAAAAAAAAATCACTCAGTAGAGTGCAGCCACGCCCCAGCACCATGAACAACAACAACAACAATAATAAAATACACTGTCATTTTAAGCCATTCAGTTTTAGAGTGGTTTGCTGTCCAGAAATAGCCAAAACATAAAGAAACCAGCAGATACAAGATAGCAGAAGGGAAGTGCAGAAGATGGGTTCTCACATACCTGGCTTTCAATCCCAGCTTAGTTGACTACTGAGTGGCCTTCGGCAAGATTCTTAACCTCATGAAGCCTCAGTCTGTTCATCTTTAAATTGGAAGCTTACAGTTCCTACCTCCCACGGTTACTGTGAAAACTGCTGAGATGACAAAGTGAAGTCACCTAGTATGGTGACTACAGGCCTTCACTCAGGGTGACTGGGAGGATGGGGACATGAATGATGCAGGAAAGAGTTTTAGGCACACTGGGTCTGACATCCAAGGAGAAAGTCTCACACATCTCCTGTGAACTCTGAGCCGCCTTGCCGTACCGTGGACGCATACAATGTCCTTGAGACTAACTGCCTGACTGATTCATGGCAGATGAGAAGATGTGAAGGGGAGACCTGGAGGTGGGAAAAGTTGCTGGCTGTTCACACTGAAGATTATGGTAACTTGCACCCTATTAAAATACATAAAAGGGCTCTGCTTGCCGTCACACTGCCAGTCCCATTATAATCAAATGGGTCCCTCTACCCCAGTAGCTGACAGTCTGTACAGAAGCAGGCTGTGTTGGAGAGGACAAGGGAACTCATATGCACCAGGTTTCCACTGGGTGTCAAGCCCTGGGCTAAGAGTCCTCCCATACACTCTCTCTGAATCTTCTGGACAATCTTACTGATATCATACCCATTTTACACAGAAGGCATGGAGAATCAAACTTGCCCCAAGCCCCCAGAGAGTAAATAAAGAGGACGATGGCCATGCCGATGAGGCTAAGTAATACCAGCTGAGCAGCAGCTGGCACTGTTCTAACACTTTCTGTGCATTGATTCACTTACTTCTCACAGCAACCAGAGGTAAATATGTGTTTTGCACCCATTTCACCGATGTGGAAACTGAAGCACCATGAAGCGCCGTCTCTGCCCAAGGCCATCTCATTGATAAGCAGCTAAGCCGGGATATACATTTATGAAATCTGGCTCCAGAGCTGAAGCTCCTGAAAGCCCGATGCTCCTTCCTATCTGTCACCCAGTGAAGCTGTTTCTATGTGGACACCAATCCAACGTGATTTCTGTTGGACAGCTGCCTGAAGTCCCACCTATCGCACTCTACAATTAAAGTCCAGCTATTAACAGTGACTAAATATTCCCTGGAGTGATAATAAAGAGATCTCACTGTCAGGGCAACACTGATGTGGGGATACCGCCCCCCCCCATCACCCCGGTTAAACCACCACAAGGAGAGGCCAGGAGCAGAATTCAAGGGATAGCTGAGAAAAGGGGGGAGGGGAAACTCGGACAAGACATCAGGAGGTGAGACAGGCCCCTCTGAGGTTTCTGGCCAAATGTGACTAAGTCCTTTAAAGCCCAGAGAAAGAGAAGGCCCAGGGGGAGGCCATGCTACAGGGCGCTTGTCTGGAAGAGTGGGAGGAGCCAGCCACCGCTTCCTCCCTCCGGAGGCCTACTGGTTCTCATTTCCAGCCTTAACAGACAGCAGAGCCACCTCTTAGAACCTGGCCCAAGTTTGAGGTATTTGGTAGGAATCACAGCACAGGGCCAAAACGAATGCTTTTTTTTCCCCTCTTCAAATCAGTTAAGGCAATTGGTAGTATTATGGGGAACAGGAAAAACCTCAAAACAGATTATTTTACAAAATAACATAACTCAATTATTTTCAGACGGCAGAAAGGGAAAATCCATTTCTCGCCACATTAAATTTTCTCACTCTCTTTGCTTTGTCCTTCCCAAATCTCTGTCCCTGCATCTAGAATGTGATCCTGATGTGCACTCCCCATCCTCTGCCAGAAAGGACTCCGGTTGCTGGATTTGGCCAAGACACTCAATCCAGCCCCCGCCCATATTAAAACTGCAGGCCTGAGAGCCAGGAGGGGAGAGGGAGCGAGGGCGTGGGGCCCTGCATGGCCTCGATGCCTCAAATACTTTCTCAAAACCTGGCAGCAGCCCCCACGGCTCTGAACTGTGCAGCCCGAGCCCTCTCCAAGAAGTGGGCCTGCAGGCCGTCCCACCGGGTCGACTTGCTGAAATACACAGTGAGGAGCATGTCAGCTCCCACCCCGGGGCCTGGAGCCATAGCCAAGGAACGCATGTCTCCCGGGCTGAGCCAGAGTGGGGGCAGCAACACCTTCATCAGCGCGGCACAGATGTCCCACGGCACACTGCCTGGCCCACATGCAGCAGCCACCAAACTGAGGGTCTGTGAGCCCTGAGCCAGCTAGTGTGGGAGGCAGGACAGCAGGAGGAGGGGGCCTTCCTTCACTTCTCTCCACCTGCTGTTCAACAACGAGCAGGAGCATGCCGGAAGTAACAGCCCCCTACCCAGATGCTGCAGGACACACACGGAGCAGATACCACGTCCTGTGCACCCACTGAGCACTAGGAGTGCTGACATGGACATGCCCTTGTGACCCCAAAAGCACAAGGATAATGTTCTCTTTCATACTTGCGCGGTGGAGAGCAGAGGCTGAGCTGTGCAGCCCCAGCACCTCTCTGGGCCCCCCTAGGCAAGACCTGATTGCCTCCCTGCACTCTGCTCCTTGGTGTTTTGGGGTGTTCGGTGCTGTTAATGTCCTGGGAACACAGCTCCCCTTAGAGAGAAGGAGATATGAGGGCAGAGGAAGCTGGGGTTGGAGGAGAGGGCAGTTCTAGGCCCTCAGAGTTGAATGGTGATGGCAGACTCCTCTCTGGCCTGGGACGGCACTGTGGGCTCCAGGGTTAGGTGACCCACACTAAGGGAGCAGGATACCCCAGAGCTTTGACGACTAGGTCTCCTCTACCTCAGACTGCTTCCTACAAGAAGAGTTACTGTCCCTGCTAAACCAGCTTACCTACCTTCCTTCCTCCCTCCCTCTCTCTCTCCTTCCCTTTCTTTCCTTCCCTCTACTTTCCTGCTCATTCATTCAACACATTTTCATTAACCACCTACTATGTACCAAGGTTCTAGAAACCTAGTAGAGAAGGAGGTCAGTGGGTCTCCACTCTCACCAAGTAATGCCCTATTGAGGGTGGGGGGAGTGACAGGCAATAAATAAGTAAGGAAACAAATGTCCCCCAACATGTTGGACTGTCATAGGTGTGATGGAGAGAGCTGGAACGGGGGACCAAACAGGGAGTCACTGCATGGCCACTCTGGGCTCAGTGCTCACAGAGAGTGTTTGGGTTCCCGAAGCAACTACCTACAGGGTAGTCACCAGCCTTGCTGGAAGAAGACACTCATTGGAACTAAACAGAAGAACCAAAATCAGAACACTGGGGAGCCTTATGGTGAGACCCCATGTTTGGCACATGAAGAAAATACTACTTCATGTCTAGAGCCTGGGTCCTGCTGACGGAGACTCAGCTGAGCAATGGCACCCTCCTTGGGCCCTGGCATCCGAGAACTCAGCTCCCCGAGGCCCAGGCTTAGCGGCCCAAGAGCACGTTCCCGGACGAGCAGGGCCTGAGCCAGCAGCGAAGGACAGTCTTCTCCACCTCGTGATCCTTCCCTCCTTTCAAGGCACCACTAAAAAATACATAACCCAGTGACACTCGGGGCTGTAGGTCCACACTCGCCACAAAAACAAGAAATAAATCTCCGGGCAGAGAGGGCGATACACCGACAGACATTCACTGAGAGCTTCTTTTTTTTTTTTTTTTTTTTTTTTTTTTTTTAAAGATTTTTATTTATTTATTTGACAGAGATAGAGACAGCCAGTGAGAGAGGAACACAAGCAGGGGGAGTGGGAGAGGAAGAAGCAGGCTCACAGCAGAGGAGCCTGATGTGGGGCTCGATCCCATAACGCCGGGATCACGCCCTGAGCTGAAGGCAGACGCTTAACCGCTGTGCCACCCAGGCGCCCCTCACTGAGAGCTTCTATTTTGAGTATGCACACACATGCAAAGAGGCAATTTCAAACCAGCTGGAGGAAAGCATGTCTTGCCCGGAAAGTCACCTGGGTTTGGTGGCCAGTTTCAAACAGAGAAGAGCTCGGTGAGCTAGCAGGGTGTGAGACAGCCAGGGTTAACATTCACCTTTTGCAGGAAGCAAGTTCGATCAGTCTTTTACGGCTTGTGGTTTTGCACCAGGAAAACCTTTATTTGCAATATTATTTGGTCTGCAGGGCACTGAAATCTCCATAAAGCAGACTCTTCCCCAAACAAGGTCATGTACATGAAAGAATCCAGCACCGGGCCCAGCTCGTGGCTGGCATTTAGGAAATGTTATTTTTGTTTTACAGAACATCCGTAATACTTTTGTGTGAAAACAACAGCATTCCCTGGGAGGAAAGCAATCCTCAGATGCAGTGTATGTATCCGTCTGCCAAGCATGGGCACAGCACGGACAGGCAGGGGAAATGCAAGGAAGAACGAGAGGGAGGAGTTTATAGGGGGACAGCCTACAGGATGACATGCTTAACGTACAACTGGAGAATCGTACAACTGGAGAATCGTATGTGACCAGCACCCCTCCCCCATCTTGACTGGGTAGTGCTGTAGGATTCATTTTAGACTGGGGAAACTTTACAGATAATCCACTTTCCAACCCTTAGGCCTGGAGAGATCATGTGGCCCGCTCAAGGCCACAGAGCCACAGAGCAGACCTACATTATTGTCTGGTGGCCTCACTCTATGTTTGCTAACTGAGGGGGGTAGAAATCACGTTGGAGCCTAACGTTTCTAAAGGTCAGACCTCATGAACCCAGCTCTGTGGCATCGATGGCTTTGCCTGGTATACAAATGGCATTCAGTAGATTGATGCTGAATTAACAAAGGAGTCCTTGGCTCATCACCTATTTCCTGAGCACACTTTGGAGCAGTGTGATCTGGGATCGAAATGAAAAATCAAAGGTGCCTTCTGAGTCCTTCTCTCTTTTCCAGCTGGATTAGTCTTAGGCCACTCTGAGCTCCTGGTTTCCCTCCCGGGTCCCTGGCCTCTCCTCGGTCCCCTTTGTCAGTTCCCTTTTCTCGATAGCCCCTTGCGTACAGATGTTCCACAAGGTTCCATCCTCAACTCCTTCCCTCCTCAATCGCTTGTGATTACGTCCACTCTCTTAATGTTACATGGGTATGGATCTCAGTGTCTGCTCCCATATTTTCCACATTCGCAGGGAGGGCAGTAAAGCTGAGGTCACATAAGCAGCTAATGGAAGAGGCAAGATTTGAATCCACGCCTGTCTGAGTCCCAGCTCCGTGCCTCCTGCACCAAAAAGCTGGGATTTTATCATCCAGGCACTGAAGAACTAGTGGGAACATTACATTCCACAGATAACCTATGACTCAGTGGCTCCTATTATTTGGGGACCAATGAACTTTCTGAAATTGTATAAATGCAGGGACTTTCCCCATAGAGCTGACATATGAATGTGTTAGCACAGGAAATGTTTGGATACAATTTAAGGAGTGTCTTAGATCTCCCTGAAGCTCATTAATGGCTCCTTCTGGGTCAGGGACCTCAAAATAAGAACCAATCATGTAAAGACAGAAAATATCTTTGATGTACTTTATTTCATTCTATTTTTTAAGTAGGCTCCACACCCACCATGGAGTCCAATGCAGGGCTTGAACTCATGACCCTGAGCTGAGATCAAGAGTCGGACACTTAACTGACTGAGCCACCCAGGAGCCTCTAATACATTAAATAAAACCACAGTTTAGGTGTTCTTTCTCATCAGCTCCGACTTGCCTCTAATAAGGAAACTGAAAACTGCCTCACATCATGGATTGTTTGGTGATCGGATTACATACATTCTAATAAAAAACCGGACACCTGATTTTGTCACCATGGCTTATTTGTTACAAAAAACGTCACTAGGATCTAAACCAATCAAAGATGTTGTGTGACATGAAGATCTTATTTCCTTCCCGCCCCACTGCTCTTCTAGCTGTGACAGCCCTGGAAGAAAATAGAGAGACGCTGGTTCTGCTTCATGTGTCATGTGCCTGTTCACACCAGAAGGATCTGGTAGAGATGCTGTGATCACTAAATGAGATACCAAGTACAGAGTACTCACCGAAGGGTCTGGTACCTGAGAGAGTGTTGAATGAATGTGAGTTATTGCCTCCAAGGTCCTTGGAAAGCTGGCTATAGCCCACCTTCGTAGCCTCGTGTCCAAATCCTCCTACCTACTCAATTCTAGACCAGCCACACAGGCTAAGGAGCACTTCCCAGAGCTCAGACTTCTGGGCCTTCACCCATGATATCCCCTCTTCCTAGGATGCCCTTCCACCAATGTGTCCATATGGAAAATTCCAACAAGACCCAGCTTAAATGTTAAGCTTTCCATGACTCCATATCTACCCAAACTCTGGTTGGAATTCATTTCCCTTTTGGAGCCTGTAATGTTTAGACTGTGGCTTAAAACTCTGTCATAGCACTTATGATACTGTGCTACATTTATTCATCTCTTAGGCCTGGTATGCCAGCTCCCAGGGACAGGACCCTATCTCTAACATGTGCACCCCTAGGAGACCAGAGGATGTCCATCCACACTGAAATGAACTTCACTACACTAGCAAATCCTCTCAAACTCTTTTCGGAGTCCCAGGGTGTCTCGAAGCTTTAATCAAGTCCAAGTATGCTCTGATTTACCTGATTTTAAAAGACCCATACCTTTCAATCCCATTCACAACTGCCTGAGCAGAAACAGTAATACCTGCGACTCGGTCATGGGGCCATCCTGTAATTTATATCCAGGCAGAGTCATCGCCAAGGGAGAGAAACACGTCTGCTCCTCAGAAAGCATGGCTGGCAACCATCAGGGCTAAACTCGGATAAATGCAGACCATGTGCCTTCGGCTAAAAGTTTACCTTGTGGACCGATCATCAAAGCTTAACCTGGCTGAGGGCTGCACATAATAGAAACAGGAACACCAGGGTGACGGTCCTGGAAGTTTCAGCCTTTCCAAATGAACATTCAACATGTTCTTGGTTGGGAAAGGATGTGAAAAAAGAGAAGACAGGAAAGTATCAACTCTGTTCGAATCACCAACCTGCCAAAAAGAAATAGACACAGTAATCTCTTCTTTTGTTTAATTAATTGGGCCCCTCTGGAAGCCAAAGAGGGAAGATGTGAAAAGTACAGGGTTGTTGTGATTCTTCGAAAGGGGCTTTTGGCAGTTAGCTGCACAAATGTAGAGAGAAGCAGGCAACCTGTCGGAGGGAAGAGCCAAATGACAGCAAGTAGTGGGCTTCCTGCATGCAGACCAGAGGTGGCACATCCCCACAATGCAGGAACTGACCCCTGACTCAGTATGGCTGTGGGAAGTGAGTGGACAGACAGAAGCGAAGGCGTGGACCCAGCTGGGAGATGCTCTGCAGAAAGGAAACTGGGCTTCATGTTGTTTCCAGTACAGTGTGGCCATGGAAAGAACCATCACCAGCCCAGGGAGAGGAACCGGGAAAATTCTCCACTCCCTGGTAAGATTCTCGGCAAGACTCTGGAAATAGCCTGAGGCCTCCCCACACATCATGAGAGCAAAAGCGCATGCGAGAAATGTTAAATTATTGTTTTGAGGCTGTAAAAGGGTGGTTTTGTTTTTGTAGAAGGCGGAACTGAAGGAGCAGATGGCTGGGAGAAGCAGCAAGGTTGGAAGTCTCATGAAATCCGTAAGTTAAGGGGAAAAAAACGGTATTTAGCAGGTAAAATCAACCCACAGAAGCAATATAGTTTAAGGGCCTATTATACATGTCTGTCTTACTTAGGTATACTTTCCCTAAAGAAGGGATCTTTCTCCTTCTTCTTTTTTTGTAACAGTGACATATATATAGTGTGTTACAGCGAGGAACGCAGACAGCTCAGCTCAGCACCCGGTCCACAGATGGGCTCTGCCCCTCCCTGGCTGTTTTTGGGCCTCTCCTCCACAAAAGACAGACTTGGGCTAGCTGATCTCTAAAGCCTCTTGCAGGGCTCACATCCCGTGATTGATTTCCCATGCAACACTTCATTGTGACGCGGGGCCGGTTTCCTATGGCGCACACACGGCCTTCTGCTCCCCAGTGGTCCCCCAATCACTCACCTGATATCCCAGGACCACAGCTGGCCTTGGGAAGCACTTCCCAAACAGAGGTAATTTGTACCCCAGCTGGTGCTCACAGCAAAGCTGTTCCAACTGCAGCCTGTTGACAGACGTGTCTGATTATGCTCCTTGAACGCAGGGACCCGAGTGGCCTCACGTATCAGATCAGCTTAAAGGTAATAAAACCGCCGAACCTCCCCATGGTATTGTGCAGCTGAATTATCAGCAGACTTAATACAATGAAAACGATGGAAATGTAGCCACATGCTTTGCCTGCAACTCTGCACTTCTAAAGATGAGGCTCCCCAAATCTGGGGGAGGCACACCCTCGTCCCCGACTCTGTTCTCTTCCCCATTTGCCCTTCCTGCAAGGCATCAGTTTACCTGCCCTGCCCTCTTCCTAATCTTCCAGAGACATCTCAAGCGTGTTGGTCATTCTTACTGGTTGAGCGTTTTTTGAAACGGAAGAAACTCAACTTCCGAGCTGTGTTAAAGGGCTACATGGGAGATTGTTATTTTAAGGGATGAGAAAAGAAAAAGAGAACTTCAAGTCACAAAATGTTCACGCTAGAAGTTACAGCGCCTTGGCTCCTGAAGTCACAGAGACCCAGAGGGGAGGTCACTTCATCGGTCAGTCAGCCCCAAAGCAGAACTCAGAGCTCCGGATTCCCAGCAAAGGGCGCGTTTCTGTTCCACTGCTCTGCTCGGCCGTGGATGACTGTCTGAGCTCTAGGACACTCGGCTCCCCACCAAGAGTGTGTGCTTCAGAGCCAAGGTGCCAAAAGGAAATATTAAACAGACACCAAACTCCCCTCTGTTATGTACTGGAAAGCATCACTTGAGGGTATTTTTAGGGAGTAAATGTGGTCAAACTCGGGGACAAAACGAAGTGCAGCTTAAAATAATGAAGCTTAAGTTAATATACCTCACCTTGCTTTTGGCATTGCCATTTACTTTTCCCCCCTTTTGCTGGTACTTTGCAGTTTATATAATTGTAAAACTGGAAATCTATCACACCAGCTGGGCAAGGTACACTATAAATGTGCTAGAATAAAATACTGACGGAGATTTAATTATCAGGCTACTCAGGCCTTTTAAATAACAGCGTGTCAGCACTTCCATAAACCGATTTGCATTACGTTAAAATTAATGGACTGTAAGCCCTGCTCCTGGTGAAATGGACCATACCCTGTCTTTCTCTCCCATCTAGATACCTTCCTGAGACCAGCTGCTCCCCCGGATGGGCCCGCACTAAACCTCCCCCTCAAGTATAAAGCCCCCGCAGCCTCTAAGAGTAAGGACCCCTATCCTAGTCCAAACACACACACCCAGAGCCTCATCCTGTTTCTCCAAAGCACGCAAAAGCAAAACAAAACGAAAAGCTGCCCCTGTGATTCATCTCTCGGCAATCCTTCTCTTTGCACATCAGTCTTTGGTCAATGTTGGCCGTGGCCCACCTTCACCTGTGAGAATGCCATCGAGTGAAGTGAGGAAAAGAGGCCATGCACCCTCGCCGAGGTGAGCAGCTCAGAGAAAATACAGGGTTGTCAAGGCGAAGGAAGGGCCTGCACTCCGGGGTCAGGGTCACTGCAGGTGCACGGCGGGCAGGGAAGTGGTGAGAACAGTTAGTGGGCATGTCTTCGAGAAGTCTAACAACAGAGGGAGGTGGGGAGATGAAATAGCATCTGGAAAAGTGAGCCAGTTCAAGTCCCCGGCATTTTCCAGATCGCGGACGGCTGCACATTTGAATGAGGAAGGAAAGAACCGAGCGAGGGAGGGATCAATAACTAAGGAGAGAACCAATTAAGAAAAGGAAACAATATTTTTGGGTGCTTTGCTGGGCACTTCTACATCCAGTTTATCCTTTGGACTCATGGTATCTGATTTAATCCCCACGTCAGGGTAGCCTCATTTTAAATCAGAACACCGGAAGCTCACAGAAGTTAGTATTTTGTTTATGATCTCACTGCTCAGAAGCACTGACCTGGGATTTGAACCCAGGTTAGCCTGACTCTCATGTCCTGGCTTCCCTACCACATCATTCTAGAAAGCCCTGGGGTATGGGATGGATTTGAGTTCATTGATAGAAAGAACGATCCAGAAAAAGAGTAGTTATGTCCGAAATCCAGAATGGATAGATACAGAAACTGTAATATAAGACAGGACTGTAAAGGAAAGCAAATTTCATAACTACAACATGAAAACCTGCCTATCCAAGCTGCAGCACTGCTCCCCTTCCGAGAATCCTACCTTTGGAGACTGGGCATGCACTGCAAAGATGCTGCTGCCACTCAAAACACTCATATGACTCCTGTTAATACGGACTTGTGAAGGGCACATGGGTGGCTCAGCCAGTTAAGTGTCTGCCTTCAGCTCGGGGCATGATCCCAGGGTCCTGGGACTGAGCCCAAGTCAGGCTCCCACTCAGAGGGGAGTCTGCTTCTCCTTCTCCCTCTGCTCCCCCCACTCTGCTCTCTCTCACAAATAAATAAATAAAAATCTTTTAAAAAATGGAGTTATGGAACATGTGGCATATTCCTTTAAATAGCTTGGTGGTGACAGTTCTTCATTTTTTGGAACCAAATCTGGAGCAAAAGGTTGTAGTGGGAAGCATACATTTTATTTAATGGCCATTATGATTCGGTGCAACTGCAAAATGGACTGTATCTACTATAGGTCTACCTAGCTCTGCACACACGCAAGAGCCAAGCTCTGAGCTGTTTTCTGGAGTAGGGCCCTCAGTGGAGGACAGACTCTCAGAGTATCTCTGTTGAAAGACAGCACTCATCTAGGCATCAGGCTTTGGTGAGCGGGTGTTCTGAGGGAAGGCAAAGGGAAACCAAGAGAGTGTTGACATTCTGAGATTTGGCATCTCAGACATCCGGGACCTGTTGATGTGGTCCCCCACCAGCCACATCAGCACCCACCGAAGTTCATTAAAATGCAGACTCTCGGGCCTACGGAATCAGAATGTCTTCATTTTTATAACATTTCCATGTGGTTCTGCTTCATGTTTAAGTTTGACAAGCTAGTCTGGAGGAGAAAGCCCTGTGCCAGGGATTAGGTACTGAGGAACTGGAAAGACAGCCTGGAACCAAGATTCCCAGGAATGCCCCAAAAAGCAAACTTTTCAAAAGCTCAAACAGGAGTTTGATTATGCTCATTTTACAACTATTGCAACTATAAGTCCAAGAATTTCTGTGACGGACTCAGTATTAATTTTCTATTGCATTTGTAGACCACGTATCCTGGATGATCTGGAGCAATGAGGATGGACAGAAGGGTGTTATAAGTAAGGACTAACAGGTGAGATTAGGGAAGTGGTTACCATGTGGGTATGAAGAGAGGCTAGTGACTTAAAGGGCTGTCAAGTGTTTGGATGGTCCAGCTGAATGAAGTTAGGGTGAGTGGCACCCGGGTGGCTCAGTTGGTTAAACATCTGTCTTCAGCTCAGGTCATGATCTCAGGGTCTTGGGATCAAGCCCCACATCAGGCTCCCTGCTCAGTGGGGAGCCAGCTTCTCCCTCTCCCCCTGCCTCTCCCCCTGCTCATGCTCTTCTCTCTCTCTGACAAATAAATAAAACAAAATCTTTAAAACAATATACAGAGAAAGAAAACTTAAGATGAACCTTATGATGTTAGATTGCACCTTAAGTGTGAGTGGGAACTCACAATTTTCAGTATATATAGATCAATTCAAAATGAATATAGATGGAAATATGTGTGTATATTGCCAAGCTCTGTCCACTGTGAGGGCCTGGCAGCAGCAACACCCCAATGGCAACAGGCATACCTATTTTTCAGATCTTGGCTTCTAAATACTATTCTCCACTAAAACGAACCAGGTCTCCTCAGAAAAATGGCTGATTCCAGGGCTGGGACTCAAAAAGTACAATATAAGCTTGTATAAAAAGTGCAATATCTTGTGCCCGAAAGTTGAGGAAGTAGTTGAAGAATGGTAGAGACACAAAGAAAGGACCAGGCCAGGCTCAGAGGGCTACTGCTATCCAAACTGGGAAAAGCTGAGCCTCAGAATAAGGAATGATAGCAATGGATCATAACCCACTGAGTAAAAGAGAAACCCGTGTGTCTATAACGAGATAAAAAAAGGGCAGAATAAAGGAACAAATGGACATCGCGTGCCACCTGTTAGGATGGTAGGATGCACTAAGAACACACCGATCCTTCTGTGATTTTCCTGCCAAAAAAGCATAACCTGAATCTATCACAGGGAATCATCTGATGGACCCAAACTGAGGACCCACACTCTTTGAATATGTCAAAGTCATGATGTGTCCACGAGCCAAGGAAAGCCACCAGAAGCTGGGAGAAAGGCATGGAATAATTCTTCCTTGACCTCCAGAACCAACCTTGCTTTCTGACACCCAGCTTTCACCTTGCTGACACCTTGCCTTCAGACTTCCACTCTCAGAAATGGTGAGAGAGTACACTCTGGTTGTTTTCAGGCATCCCATCTGTGGCTACTGGTTACAGCAACCCTAGGAAACTAATGTAGTAGGTAAGGCAGGTTCTTTAGGGGTGGGCTTTGTCCAGAAAGGACATCTTTTACCTCCCAGTTATCATAACATAAGACTAGTATGGCTACTTCTCATGAGACCCTTTTATCCACACAACCGGAAAACAAGAGAAGAGGTAGAAAGCCCTGGAACAAGCTGGGACCTCACACACCTTCTGAGAGGGTTTGACACCAAAGGCCTCGGAAGGGAATTCAGCATGAGGAGGAGAGGGGCATCTGGCTGGTATCCTGGGTGGGCAGCCAGGGCCCCTTCAGGCTCTGCTTATGGCTGAGGCTTGGCTCCCCACCCAACACAGCCACCTGTTTTGATAACAAAAGTCAGGTAGGTGAGAATCAGCCAAAGCTCCTACCACCATGCTGTGACCCAAAGGCCACCCTGTAGTCCCTGCCGAAGCACACAGGCCAAGGGGACAGAGTGACAGACATGGGCAGGCAGGTGAGGCATCTTGGGAGTAGGAGATGTTACAGTGTGCAGAGACCAGTTCAACAGGAGGGCACAGAAAGGACTGACATGTGTGCTGACACTCCACCTCTGTGGTCTCCTCTCTCCTGTTCCCCGATGTCCTCAGACTGGGGCTCTCTGCAGGGTCTGTAGGGAGAGGGACCTATGTCTGGGCTCAGGATGGCACCCCACTGCTTTATCCAATTTGCTATGCACACCATGAATACTCTGCACTCCCATACCAGTCTCTACAACTCTAACGGCCACTCCCTTCCAGCTTCCCAGCCCATATTTTAAAACCTCATCTGCTATGTTATTTGTAAACTCCAGGAAAAAAATGGAATTCGTAGATGTTCTTTAAGAACATCTTTCTGGCATTTCTTCAAGAACATCTACTCAATTGTGTTTATAAAAAAGCACCTCACTCAAATCAGTTTATCAGTTTCTGGACATCCAACAATGAACCCACTCATCCATCCTTCTGTGTGTGTGTGTGTGTGTGAGAGAGAGAGAGAGAGAGAGAGAGAGAAAGAGAGAGAGAGAGAAATACATGCATTAGAGATGTAGAGATGTCTGGAATTATGTTCACCTACTGTTAACAAGAATTAGCTCTCAGTGGTGGGATCTGGAGTAATTTTTTACTTTCTTCTTGGCTCTCATCTGGATTATTTGAATTCTTTACTTTGGATACATGTTACCTTTAGAAAAAAAAAACATTAAGGCATTAAGGTCATTATTCTAAATGAAATATAATAAAAAAGGCTGTAAGTGGAAATAAACAAGAAAGAAAGAAAGGAATGAGAAGGGGAGGGGAGAAAAGAGAAGAGAGGAGAGGGAAGAAAAGGAAAGCAAAGCTGCAGAGACAGAAAGGTATATGCTGGGAAGAAGGGGTGAAGCCATTACCTGCAAACCCAATTTAGGAACTCCGGGCCCTCCCACCCCATTCTCCCAAGAGAACCCCCAGGGAAAGCTTATGAAGAGTCTAGGGAGGCTCCCAAGGGTGACATTTTAGACTCTGGTTCAAGCCGCTCTGAGTCTCAGGTTCCTCATCCATGAAACGGGGACAGAAGACTCACTCCAGCAGGTGCTGAGCCCAAGTGTACAAGCAAAAGACAGGCTCCACTGCCCTTCCTCAGCAAGCACACAGCCCAGACAGAGACCCACAAAGCAGAGAAATCAGCACAGTTCCAGTGAGCCCGCACTAAGCCCCAAAGCCGTAATGGAGCCTGGAAAGTCAGATCAACATCGTAATAATTAAGACCTACTGAACAATGATGTGTTTTACATATATTTATCATTTCATCCTTATAACTTCCCTAGGAGGTAGATACTTTATTCCCATTTTATAAATGAGGAAATAGAGGCATGGAACGTTAGGAGCTTGCCTTGAATCACAAAGTTTGCAAATGGCAGCACGATGATTTTCATTCAGTCAATCCATCCCCTAAACACTATACCTTATGCCTACTCTAACGTGTATTATGTGGCTTTCATTTTTAAGGAGGTTACATTTTTAGGTAGGGACAGAGCACGGAAAAATATATAAAAGCATACACTGTCGTCAGTTGAACGAGACACGTGTGCAAAGTACAGAGGTGACTGGGGGCAAATCGTTATTTCCTTTCCTGATCTGAGAGGGTAAGGAAAGATTTCCTAAGAGGGAAGAAACCTAACCTTGGTTTTACGGATGAATGGGAGTTTTTCTGGGTTAAAAAAATACATCAAGGCCCAGACAGAAGCAATAGTTTGTGTTGGCAGAGGCAAAAAAGAGAAAGAAACAAAAAAACACAAAAACCCAAGAGACAGCATAGGACATCAAAAAAGTTTACTGGAGACAAAGTAGTAAGAATGGTAACATGGCGGGCAGAGAAGCACGGAGTATACAGCGGGCATGACACCTGAGGGCTGGAAGCGCGGCTGACCAGAAGACCCGGGACAAGGCCCGGACAGGACCGCCCGAGAAGAGATGAGCCACAGAGAGGGCCAGCGGCTGCAAGACACGGTGAGGCCACCTTGCAAGGAGCTCAGCACTCATCCTGCAAACAGCGGCCATGCGGCCTCCTGTGGTTCCTTCCCACAGGAACGAAGGACAGAGGCACCTAGGGAAGATGGCCTTTTCCTGAGAGCCCGTTTCCAGACGACTCTGGCCGCACCGCACTGGAGACTTTGCCGGGCCCACACTGGTGGCTTGAGTGGGAGGGTCCTTTCCATTTTGTCCCACTTCCCCCCCTCTTACTTCCCACCAAGTGCCTGTCACCTCAAGAGGCTGCTTAGCCTAGTCCGTTTAATAACCCCAGTTCTCAGAGATGGATTAGCCAAACCCAAACAACAGAACGTGCCCAAAAACAAAAAGCTAAACCCCAGGCCTGCCTTGCTGCACACACATGCCTCTGTTAACTCCTCAGGCCACTGCCTCCTGGCCTCCCTGCCTTTCTCCAAAGACACCATAAAAGGAGAAATCAGAGCCGAAGGAACCTCACTGGGGTGCAGCTCAGCATATTAATTTATAATAGTTCGCATACTCTCTGCATTACCTCACAGCCCGATTCTAGGTTCCACACGTGAGTATTAACCGGGACGACGAGCAACTCCCTGATATCTGAGGCCAGTTCAGACACAGCTCCAAGGAAAACCGCAACACGTCAGGAGACTCTGCTTGCGGATTCTCCTGTGCTGTCAAGAGCCCAGAAGGAAGGTCAGAGCAGGAGGGGCCTGGGCCATTGACTGAGGAGTCCTCCCGTGGCAAGGCACACCAGGATCGTAGGACTGGCTCCGGGCCGCTCAGCGAAGGAGGGAACCTCTCGGAGTCAA
Source organism: Ailuropoda melanoleuca (assembly GCF_002007445.2). NCBI lineage: Eukaryota > Metazoa > Chordata > Mammalia > Carnivora > Ursidae > Ailuropoda > Ailuropoda melanoleuca. The sequence continues at coordinate 36,999,951 of NC_048222.1, forward strand.
AGCTCACACTTCTGATCCGTCAGTGTTGAAAACCATACTGTGAACCCAGTTCTTAGGGAAATAAGGTGGCAGAACCTGGGGGGGGGTGTGAGGGAGTTTAACAATAGCGCAAAGAAGGGAAATAGGGGCACCAGACTTGGTGAGGTAACACTAGGTGACTGACACACAAAGTTCGATGAATCCTCAGAGTCCTTCAAGGAAGACAGTCTCAGTACCACTGACTTATTTATACAGGGAGGGAGCCGAGGTTGAGAAAGGCCCAGACACTCGGCCACAGTGAATGAGTGAATGAGAGGCCAAAGCAGAGCTGTCTGACCTCGGGACGGGCCATTCTGCCGACGTGACATTGCATGCAGGGGTCCCTTCACTAACCCTCGAGTCTTCCAGGGACGCCTCCCTCCTGGGTGGCTCAGCCCTCTCACGGGCTCATCTGTGGCACCCAAAGGCCTCTGCGTGTGCAAGCAGGGCCCTCTCTTCCAGCCTGGCTGGGTTGCCTACCACCGAGGGCCTGGGCTTCTGTGGCCCTCCTGGGGCTGAATAAAGACTTGCTGGCTGGACCGCCTGTCCAGACAGAATGTCGGAGGACTCTCTCAGCCCAGCCCTGGCTGGGAAGCCTTTTCGTTCTATATCAGGCGCGACCAGTTTCTCCAGTTCCCGTTGAGAACAACTTTCTACATGCTAACTAGTCAATTCTTGCAGGGTCTAGCTCACAAGGCAACTATTTGTGGTTTCTCTCCTGGAGCAACACACACTGAACAAAAAGGGCCAAGCCTTCCAGCCGCAGGTTTCCTCCCTCTGCCTGCTCCTCACTGGGAATCTGTCAAGGGCCTCCTGGCCCGGCTCCGTTCAGGGCTACCTGGGCTCTGATGCAGCTGCTGGTTCTCCTGGGGCTAGAGAAGCAATTTAGTGCTGTACCCAGTCAAGCCACACCATATCCACAGACGGCCTCTGACCAGCCCAGGACCAGTGTGGTGATTATACCCATCTTCCTCTCCCCTTCTCCCACCCCATCCAGGCAGACACATGGGCGGCCCCCATGCTCATCTGTCTTAAGGTCTGGAAGGGTGGGTCAGATCACAAAAGCCCCCCCCCAAGCAAACGACGCCCACACAAACAGCGTGCCCTCTGAGGTCCTAGCGTACATGCTGCCCTGTGACCAAAGCCACCTCTAGCTGACCTTAATAAATAGCATTGTCTCGCCCATTCTGACAGGTGTGTCATTCTTAGAATTTCACCTACTTCCCACAGAAAAATGAGATTGGGGTCCAATGTGTTGCCTCGGAAACTGCATCTGAATTACCAAATATGAGGAAATAAGTTATGAGTTAAAAAAGATGTTTTAAGGACCAGAAATGATGAACTGTAGACTGGGATTTTGAAAGCATGTCTTACAGAAATGTAATATTTGTATGCCTTTTAAAAATGTCTAATTCCATGAGAGCAATTATTTCTTTGCCCATGTGGAACTTCAAGACAAACGGAGACATGGTTAAATGTGGAATATAATTAATCGCCAAATGTTCCAAATACTGATCTTCAACTTTAAGAAAAACAATCACGCCCACATGACTGCTCTTTTTTCCTTAAACATTGAAAGGACAAAATATAAAATTCAATGCTTTAAATATTGCTGATCAGAAATTTTAACTTTTCGGTAACTAACTTTCTTTTATGCTTAAATGGAAACTGCACTTCAGGTTTAACAAAATCAAGAGTATTAATATATTTATTGGCTACTACTTCTTTCCATGCATCATTAGGCTCTCACCACGACGACCAAGGCTGTAAATTTTATTTTTATATCAAAAGTTGAAAAGCAATTGCCCTAAATCACTTAACCGATTACATAAGTTCTAGAAGCTTGTGCATTTGTGGGAGAGGGAGAGAGTGTGCGTATGCATGTCTCACACGTGTTGGAAATATGGCAGCCATAGCTTTATTTCTCCTCCCTAACGGATTACAACTGAAAGGCCATCCACTGAAGTGATTTTGCCACAACTGGAGAATTTTTTTTTTCCTTTTTATTGATTGTGCTCTGTTATAGTTCAGCTCCTTAGTTTGGCTTTGCACACCATTCTTCTACAACCCACCCCCCGTACCCTTCGAGAAGAAGGATGAACTCAAGTGGGAAACAATCTCCCCCATCTGCTTCGGGCTTTGATTTCGTGGGTTTATTTTACACATCCTAATTCTGCAGGAAACTCCCTACAGATGTGGCAGAGCCCTCGATCACTGACCTCTTGTTAAAAGACAAACAGCCAGAAACCAGAAACATGACCAGGAAGATGAACAGCTGTGCAGGTCTCAGCTGCTTGCCAGAATGGCAACATCTTCAGAAGCAAGCCTCATGCTCATTTTCAACAAGGCTGGGCCTTAACTTCCCTTTGTTTAGCGAGAGATAGTAAAAGCATGGCATACACTCCTTCCCTTTCCCACACCCATGACAGACATCACTAATCAATTACTCTATCCTTTTCCTCTGAGCCTGAATCCCAGAATTCTTCTCACAAAGGATTCCAGCCAGACTCCATAGCACCAGATGAAATCTACTCGCCATCAGGGGAGTCTAGACGCTAAGAGATGAGGATTATACAAAAATCCTCATGGGGCACGGGGAAGGGGTTACTTCGTTCAAATCCTAAAGAGTAGGAAGTTCTCTTTCATTGAAGTATCGTATCTGAGCCCAACAACCTTGATTTCAGCAAAGAACGATCAATTAAAAGAAGATGCTGGAGCCCATGATTATTTGCATTAAGTGAATATGAGCTGTGTGGCAGGCACTGCTCTGAGCATCTCACACGTATTGTCTCATTTAATTAATAAAAGATGACTCTGATGTTAACTTGACCCAGGATCCAAGACTCATTTCTTAGATCCAACATGTTTCACAGATGAATGTAGCAACAGTCACAGGACAGCTGCATGCCAAGAGTGCTCTCACCCTCCCAGGACCTGAGCTCCATTAATTCTGCTCAAGAAGGAGGGCCTTTCTCAAATCCAGGGCAGCCCTGGCCCATCTGCTCCAGTCTGTTACTTGGCCACATTCTATTTCTGAATGTGCAGCTTCAAAAAGCAGCAGACTTTGTTACATATTCTGCCTTTGCCCCAGATGGACAGCATAGCTTCTAAGAAGAACATACATTTTCCTTCTTCCATCTACCCTATCTGCTGACATTTCTAAAAGCCATGAGGGCCACAAATCTATCTAACAACAAATCCAGAAGATGCCAAGAGCTTAATTTCGGGGAATTGGAGAGAGGGAAGCTATTGTGTTTTTTCTCCCAGGCCTGGGTCAGACCCTGGCCTACTGAATCATTCACCCCCAAGGGCCAGCATTTGGCCATAGATTTGGCCAATGCCAATCCCAGCGCCAATCCCAGCCCTCGGGGATTCTCCATGGATCCTGGGTAACAGCCTTGCACCAGCTGCCCCCAGAGCTGAGGAATGAGAAAGTAACAAGAATGACGATAAAAATAATAAAAATGAGAGTTACCAATTTTACTGGGTGCTTAGTGCCCAGGAAATGTGCCAAAGCCTCCACACAGCACTCTCATGCCTAATCCCCAAACTTTTCTATGACCTGTTCATTCAGAAAGGCTGTTGCTGATTCTCTTGGAGAAAGACTCTAAGAGATCACGTGTTGGTTTTAAAGCTAGGATTCTTAATACATCTTTTAACTCTGTTTCCCCATTTGCAAGGAGCGAATTCCCCTTGTTTGTCACATGTCCTATGTCATGAAGAGAAATGATCCACATGAACATACTCTGGACCATTTTGTGGAAAAGAGCTAGCTAAGTTCTCATTTGAAACCCTTCTAGTTGTTGACATACTACTCTGGCTTCCTGTTTGCTGGATGCATCGTATCACACTTTCTTCCATACTGGGAATTCTAAAGCTTAAAAAACTTTAAGTACCTTCGTCGGCTGAACTCACAACTGACACAGCAGGCCGGGAGGCTGCGAGCTTCTTGAGGACAGACGTTGTGTCTTACTCATCTCGAGCTCCACAGATTTGGCATAAAAGAGGAGAGAAATGTTAATTGAGGATAAAGGACCAAAGGGTAGGAGGGGGAGGTAGGCAGAAGCCACAAGGTTCTGCAGCAGTATCTTGTCAACTAAAGTCCATACTTTCTCAACAAGTATTGACTAAGCCCTGCAAAAAAGAACAGTTTGTGTCTGTTTGGTACCCTCTTAAAAATCGGGTGTTTGATGCAAATGTGACTTACTTCTCTATCGAGAGGAAAATAGCACTAAGTCAAGTTTGAACCAAGACTTACTATGTGTCCTCAATGATAGCCACAATGCCTAGCACCCTTGGTCTGGCTGATTCTTGGGAAAATAGAAATGCCCACATGGATGCCATGGGAATGTCCCCTAATACCACTGCCCTTCTGCATTGTACCACTTGCCAGCCACTCAAACCCACACTTCTCCTGTCCAAAATTGTAGATGCCAGAATGACAAGGCTCATGGCCAAGAAAAAAAACAAAGGCTCAGCCTAATGACAGCATGTTGAGGGTGAGAAACTCAAGTCTGAGAGGTCCACACACCAGAAATGGGAAGCTAACATAGGCAGCTGTTTGGAATCTTGGTGGGCTACTTCCTACTCCCATTCATGGCCACAAGCACAGTAACAAGGGGGCTTTAGGTTGGCTGGGACCCACCCCACAGAGACCATACTTGATCTGAAAGCTAAGCTTAGGTGCACTTCTCCTGATGCCCTTTAAGCCTGGAGACCCCAGAGGAAGGAAGCTCGAGTTCTTGGGCTAAGCTGCTAAAGCCTGCATCACACCCTACTTCTTGAAGCAGAAAGCACAAGGCATGGTGATGGCTCTCTCCTCTACGACCTCGCAGCCAGCCAAGAGGGAAGAGGTCCCCCTCACCCAAGCACCCCTAGCTCCCCATAGGAACACCACGGTTAGGGAGGCCTAATGGGGTGGGGGTGGGGGGACTCAAATGGAATCTGGGCGAGCTAGACTGGGCATCAAGCTAACGGTTTTAGTCAATGGATTCATCCCTCCAGTATTTACTGAGAATCCTCTGTGTACCAGGCAAGTTCTAGGTATTGATTACACAGCACGAACAAAACAGACAAGAATCCCAGTTGCTGTCAAGGATGATGATCCCTACCTTAACCCTGTGACAGCCACTGGGTCGTAAAATGTTACTGTCACAGGATTTGAACTGGGCTTCAAATCCCAGGCACAGTGCCTTCTAACTTTGGGACCTTGGGTACCCAACTTCCCTGGGTCTGTGCGGAGGATTAAATTAAGGAGTAATCTGAAGGACCTTGAGCAGGTTCTTTCCCTCCTCCCAGGCCTCCTGCTTCCAAGCCTGGTGTTCTTCCTGCTACCTCCTACACCCACGAGTTTCCCTCCATGCCTGTACCCACGCCCACATAGCCATCCTTAAAATAAGACCTGACGTTCTCTACATCTTTGATCTCGGATCCTCACAGCCACCCCACGGTGTAGCCATTCGTGGCTCCTGTGAGAATCAATGTCCTGGGCAGACCTCCAACTACAGGGGGCATAACTGATGAAAGGCCCCAGCTGCTGGGCTCTGAAACCCATCACTGAAGGGAGCACTGGCACTGGGCTGAGCTTCCCAGGGGCCAAGGGCTGAACCCAGCAGGGGTACTGAGACAGGACTGTTCCCCAGGGAAATGTGGATACCTCTGATAGCCAACTCTGACTCCAGGGCTCCTCATGCGGCCTTGCTGAACCCTCATTGGAAATCTAGGACCCTTCTCCCCAGCCTTCCCTCCGTGTCTCCGTCAATCAAGGACACATCCGCATTGCTATCTGACCATTCTCCTAGCCTACCCATTTCCCCTAATAAAATTCCTTGTACGTTTCATCCTGTCTTGGTATCTGCTTCTTGCAAGACCCTGACTAACAGAATCTTATTATCTCTGTATTACTGATGGGGAGGCTGAAATTCAAGGGACAAGGACCAGCCCAGTGTCACACAGGGGCTGAGAAAAGAGAAATGATTCGGTATTGGCTCTTCGCGCAAATCTAAACGGCAGAGATGCTGCTCATCCCTGCACGAAGAGCCCCAGGTATGGGCTCCAAGGTGTTTGCTGTGAAGCCCTACACCTTTCCACAGGTCCCACAGCTGATTAGCAGTGGGCCAAGACTAAAGCCTAGGTTTTCAGCATCTGAGCCTGGGATTCCTCCTCACGCCCCGCCGTGCTCCGGAGCCAGACCGCATCAGAGCCATCCCGGCCAGAGTGCGCCTCTGCGGTTCAGCGTGCCCCACAGTGCCTGCGCGGCCGCGGCAGGTCGTTGCATTTAGTAAGTGTGTTTGGAGACAATCATTTCATAAAAGCTAATCCACTCTGAGTCGGAGCCAGCTGAGACTGATAACTCCAAGTTTCCCCAAATGCGGAGTTCAGATGCAAAGCCACATTTCTTCCCAGTGATCTGGCCGCCTGAGACCCGACTGTCTTCAGATGAAACCAAGTGTTCGTGTGTCCGCATCCAAATTTTCTTGGCCTGCCCCGGTCGGAGATTTCAGAGCTGCTTCCCCTGTGCCAGGAGCAGCCTGACGAAGGGCAGCCACCCCTCCGTCACCATCGCAGGCCAAACACCTAGGTGGCTGGGGGAGACGCCCAAACACCACCGCAGGAAAACCAATCAACGCTGTCTGAATGACTGCAGCAGACAGATGGAAGGGGAGACAAACAGCTTTGCTGGCCAGAGTCCACGGAGACGAGTGCAGGGAGTCCAGCTCAGTCCTCTGACTCGACCCCAGGAGACACACAGGTGGGAAAGCAAAGGAGCACAGCCTTCCTCCCACTCGCCAGGGCCAGACCACAGCGATGCCTGCTACGCAGGCTAGGTAGGGTCTGTGCCATTCCAACCTCTGATGTGTCAACGGCTGTCTGTTTTATTTTAAGTTACTCACCGAACTAGCCTCTCTCTCACTCTTGGCAGCCACCAGAGCAATGGCCCTGTGACAGCTGCAACAGAGGCAGAGAAAGTGAGAGAGAGAAAGAAAGAAAGAGTGGGTTTATAAAACGGTATTTGAGGACTGAAGGAGCACAGTGCAGGAGCACTGTCTTCAATGGGGTCCCAGAAGAGCTGAGAGGGCCGGAAGGAAAGAGCTAACAGTCAGTGAGGGTTTCGCCGCACGCCAGGCACTGGGCTAACTGATTTACCTGTGTTATGTCATCTGACCCTCACAGGGACTCTAGACGGCTGATACTATGATCATTTTTTTATAGAAGAAGAAACTGAAGTTCAGAGTGGTGAAGCAACTCTCCCAAGGCCTCACAACGAATAACTGGTCAAGCCTGGATTTTCAGTTAGTCTAACTTTACGGTTTTCCCTATTAACTAAAACAACGAACTGTTCCCTGTGTTTACTGAAAGCCCACTGTGCAGGCTGATCATGTACTTCTTACAATAACCTTACAAAACTGTGTTGTACCCATTTCTGAGACACGAAAACTAAGACTCAGAAAGATGAGTTTAGTCAAGGTCATATAGTGAGCAAGTTGGGGGCACAGCTGAAAGCAAGACTGAGTGACTCCAGACACCAAGAGTCCTCCTCATGGGTGCACTTGGGGGCAGCTGCAGGCATTCCCCACGTGGCCCAGGAGAGCACACTACTACTAGCAATGATACTGAGCACTTAAAATGTCCTCAGTACGAAACCCAGCCCTCATGAAATCATCACCATGGCCCTGTCAGGTTAAGTGGCATTATCTTAATGTCACAATCCGAGGCTCAGAAAGGCAGAACTGCACATATCATCTGAGCAGAACTGGAGTTTTACCTCAGGTCTGCCATATTGCCTGCCAAGATGGTGTGTTACAGGACATGACATCAACCCACGACATCAACCCTCTTCACCTTTCCGCTCAATTAAAATATACCTTTTGGCTAAAGAATCCCTTTTAAGGTAAGTGATTAAGGAGGCAGCAAAGGAAGTTTCTGGGTTTCATTCTGAACAGGAGTCCCTAAAAGAACCTTCTAGAAGCTCTGGGCAGTGAGGGTCACCCAGAGGCCCTGCCACCATTCTCTCTAACTTGAACTGTCCTCAGGCCAAAGTCTCCCACGGTCGGCCTCAGATTTCCCAGGATGCGGCTCTGGCCTTTCAAGTCAGTGAGATTCTAGCCGAGGCCTGAACTCACACTCAGCCTGGCCCACTCCCCGTCGCCAGGCAGCCAGTTCCTTATTTTTCCTCCTATGATGATGAATACAACCTGTCAGGAAAACCAGGACTATTTTTAGCTCCTAACTGATTTTTATCTAAATTTAACTTTGGGCCCCAGCACCAGCAGTTACGTCCAAAGGGCAGCCAACGTTTTCATGGTGACACATCACAACGGAGGCTCGGTATTTGTCAGATGCCCTGGCTGTGCCTTAAGCTAAAATAAAACAGACCACTCTTCAGGAAAAGGATCTTGATCTTACAGGACTAGAGGCATCAGACTGGAGAGATGGAAGGAACCACAGATATTACCCCCCCCCCCATTTTACAGATGAAGAAGCTGAGGCCCGGGGAGCAGGAGTGACTGGAACTCCCAAAGCTGGCTTTTTTACCGTGACACCCACATTGCCTCTGGGAAACACAGTGAACAAATCAGATGTGACGTCTGCAGAGGGTCAACATTTTTTCGTTTGTTTTGTTTTCTTTTATAAATCATAAAATCAAAAGCTCTAGGTCATGGAGCTAAACTTTGTTGAACCCCGATCTCCAGTAAGCAGCAGTAACTGTCTGGTTCAGCATATTTAATAAGCCCATGGAAAGTGGACTTTTTCCAAGGTTCAGAGTTTAAAAAAAGTTCCAACTGAAAGAAGCCAGCATGGTATGTTGTTCTCTCTCCCCTGCTAGAATGTTGGCTCCTGGGGAGGAGGGCATTATCACTTTTATTCACTGTTCTAGCTCCAGAGCCCAGAATAGCACCTGGCTCAGAGTTGACAACATGATAAATATTTATTAAACGGCAGACTGACCGAATAAATGAACAAATGAGTCAATATGAGAAAGATAAGCTTCAGGCTGGAACGGGCTATTGGTAGGTAGGGGAGAACAAAGCCACGAGTGAAACAAAGCGAGATTAACCTTTTCCCTTCTTTCCACCAATGTATGTGGCCAGCGATGTCTTTTAGGAGAATCAGATAAAGGGGTTTTGCCTGGGCTGAAACAAAAGGCAGCCTGAAATGCGCAAACGGTCACTATTATTCACATAGATGGTGAGATTGTATGATTGAAGACTGAATTAAAAAGAAAAAGAAATAGGAAGGAGAGGCATAAACCAGGAAGAGCCCAGAAATACACTGGAAAGCCTGCTAATAGCAGAGGGGTCACACTGGATCCCACGGCAGAATGCAACCCTAGAACTGAGGCCTCTCCCCTGAGCCGGCGTTCTCAATGTTCTCAGAGTCAGATCACATCAGGGTTCGGGGAGGTGGAAACACGGCCAATCAGCGAGGCAGTTAAGAGCATAGCTTTATTTTTTTGTCCCATTCCTCATTTTAGTAACAACAGGCTGTATTCGCTACAGTGTGTTTGTTTAAATTGAGAAATCGCCATTCTCTCACAGGCACGGCTGAATTAATTAATATATTCTGAGGCTCAAATGGTATCAGGTGTCCCAGGCTCCACATTGTAACACATTTATTTTCACAAGCAGGTCACTAAATATATAAACACAAAAGGTTGTCTTTGTGTATATTTTAAGGCACATGATATGGGGAATGAGGTGAAGAAAAAGCAGCAAGACAAAAAAGGATTTATAAAAAAGAAATCCAAATATGGCTTTATTTATTGAATGCCCATTATGTGTTTAGCACTTCACTATAAAGGATTGCAGGGGGATGTTGAGATTTGGGGTAAGAGAAAGCAGATGAAATTCAAAAAATAAATAGAACTCTTGACCTCATAGAGCTCTAATTTATTAGGGAGACAAAACAAACACATTTATGTATAAAATAAATATACATACTTAGCATAGTAAAGCATTAGTGAATTGATATATAAATTGTGTGACTTGCAAAGTCCTAAGAAAGTGAGCTCTAGGTGGGTCAGATCAGTCAGGGAGGGCTTCCTGAGGGAGGTGACCAGAATCTGGTAGAGGAAGGCTTAGGATCTGGACTGGCAGGAGATGCCTGAAACAATGGTGGATGGCCAGACTGTGAGCCCCTACACAAGCATGGGAATTCATGCATTTCACGGGAGGAATAAAAGGTTACCATAAACAATTAAAAGGAGGAAATAGAATAAAAAGAATGGCCCATAGGAGTGTTCAAGTTATTAACTGAACTAATGTCTACTGGGCCCGCCCACCACCACCTGCTTTCACATGTACTAGCTCCTTCACCATCACTGCAGTCTGAGGGAAGGTCCTGGTCACATTTCAAGGAGGACAACTGAAGATCACAGAGACTACACACCACAGAGCCAATGAGGGTCAGGGGCAAAATGCTGCTCTCAGTCTGTCAGTCTCCCACCTCTTTCCTCTCTCTATGCTTTCCCATTGCCAAAGGAGTTTCATGCTGTCCAAAAAGAAACTGCTATACTGTTTCCCTGTCCCTGCATCTCAGTTACAGCTTCAATACCAGAAAAACACTCCTGATTCATATTAGCAATATAGTTTTCACTTATCCATCATCACCATCACCACCACCACCATCATCACTGTCACTATTACCACCACTACCACTACATCATCATCACCACCACCATCACCACCATCATCATCATCACCATCATCACCACCACCACCAGCACCATCACCACCATCATTATCACCACCACCAACAGCAGCACCACCACCATCATCACCACCACCACCACCACCACCATCATCATCACCACCAACACTGCCATCACCACCACCACCATCATCACCACCAACACCACCACCACCATCATCATCATCACCACCATCATTATCACCGCCACCAACAGCAGCACCACCACCATCATCACCATCATCAACACCATCATCACCACCATCATCATCATCACAACCACCATCACCACCATCACCACCACCACCACCACCATCATCATCAACATCACTCTCACTATCATCGTTATCTACAATTTTTTGAGTGTTTGCTGTGGACCAGATATTGGCTCTGGAGCAGGTATTAACACTAAACCCTTGAAAGGCACTGACTCACAGAATCCTCACAACAACCCTATATGGTATATGAATATCATTTTTATCTCTACTTTGTGGATGTGGAAACTGAGGCTTGGAGAAGTTAAACCACTTGCCCCAGGTCACAATAGTGGTTGAATCTGGGTTCCAACTGTGTCCTTCCTTCTCCCACACCATCCGCTTCATGCTATACCCAACTGACAAAATTCTACCCCTGGCAGCTCTGCAGAGCAGTTACATGACATTATTAAGCAGATGTTCTTGCTCTACTAGAATGCAACATTTATGACTGAGGCGGAAATTGTTAGAGGATTTGCCATAATGTATTTTACATGCATATCATTAGAATTACTCAGGGGTGAGAGGGAAAAGAGTTCCCAGTGAAAATCTTTATTTCCTTCTGGCTTTGATGTCATCATAAACTCACAGTGTCCCTCTGGACAAACTAGAGTTTCTAGAGAGTTTTTTTTTTTAAATTAATGTCACACTCAGGAGTCAAATGGGCTCTAATTTAGCATTTCCTCTGACTTTCCTCTGCTCTGGGCTTGGCATTTCAGCACCTGAACCCCAACTGCAGGAGTTTTGTTTTTTTTTTTTAAATCACTATGCAGTATTGTTAGCCCATTTTACTGATGTGGAAATTGAAATTTGCAACAATCACAAATCATGTGATCTTATGCCCTGACCTGAGTTCCAAGGAGAACTGGAGCTATGACATAACCCATTTGAACCCCTTAGACCATTCTGAGGACTCCTCTAGGCACCCTAGTTCCCTGCCTCCTTTTCACCTTCACATTTGCTTGCTTCCTTCCAGTGGGCATGGGCTCTGGACAGATCAAATTGGCTTCTCAGTCATCTCCCTATTACCCGTGCCAGACTTAGGAATGGCTGGCACCAGGCAGGCACTCATGCACTACTGAACTGAAGAATGAAAAGAAAACTCATGGTGTTGAAATCAAAAGGAAAGGGGGAAATCACACTGGAGGTTATGGATAAAAGTCTGATTCCTCTGCACTAGAGAAATGATACCCGAACATGTGTGAGGAGTCTGCTGCAACATTGTATATAACAAGTAAAACATTTCAGTACTAGGGATGGGATATAAATTATTATACACTCACATAATGAAACACCATAAAGCTATATAAAATGTTGCTATAGTGCATGCAGTGTCAAAGGGGGCAAACATTCCTTCTTTGGAGGTTAAAAAAAGAAACCCAAAAATTTAGGGGTGCCTGGGTGGCTCAGTCATTAAGTGTCTGCCTTTGGCTCAGGTCATGGTCCCCGGGTCCTGGGATCGAGCCCCACATCGGGCTCCCTGCTCGGCTGGAAGCCTGCTTCTCCCTGTCACACTCCCCCTGCTTGTGTTCCCACTCTTGCTGGCTGTGTCTCTGTCAAATAAATAAATAAAATCTTAAAAAAAAAAACTTAGATGTTCAAATTATTTGCTCCTTCCAAAGTACAACAATATATAAACAGATATACAGTGTGTCTGTGGTATTAAATTTCATGCTGGTATTAAAAGAGCTCTGGAGGACAGCAATAATTAAGAGAAGGTTGAGAAACACTTCCGCAGAATCATGACATGGATTGGCGTTAAACATGAGTATAACATGAGAAAAGTGGGCTGCAGAGGCATGACACTACCTTGGTAAAAACACATACACACAAAGCCAACATACACACACACAGGGATGATGAGATACATACTGTCCCTGGGAAAAACAGAAACCATAATTCTCTTTGAGTAGTGGGATTACAGATTACTTTGACCTTCTTAGCTTACCTGCATTTTTCTAAAGTTCCTACCAAAAATATATTCTTTATGAGGTCTCTGTATGTGTTTCTGGGAATCAGATTATTGTTCGTCTTGTGCTAAACCAGAGGGAACAGCAGAGCCCTTGATATTTACTGCTTCATCCTCAATCTTTCTTTCTACCAACAAGCTTTTTCTCTTGCCACTTGGGGACACTCATTCAACTTAACTGTAAGGATCCACTGTGGCATCCAAAGCCCAAAGCTTTCAGCACAAGATGACCTTCCCAGGACCCAAACCGGCCCGAAGCCCTGCAGTAAGTTTTCAGGGAATCCAAGAGAACTGAACAGACTATTCTAACTGCCCCACTTCCCACCCCTCTCCTGCTATGCTCCCCGCTCAACTTTTTGCTGGCTGTCCGAACAATCCCATCTTCTTTCCAACTGGCCTCATTGGGATTTAGCTGGTTCTTTCCCCTTTTCCAGGCTGCCACCATTTGTCTATCTCATAGACCTCCTCCTTCTGCAGGGCTGGAGAGAGCAAACATGGGGTTTCTCTGCTGTCTTTGTGACCTTTAATTCTTCATTGCAGTAGGCAGCCTCTCCAATGGCTCCATGATCAGTGCCTCTTTCTGTTTGCACCGCTGCACAGTCTCCCCACACACTGAATCAGGACTTGTCTACGTAACCACAGAGAATGATAAAGGTAACACTTTACGCCTTCCCAGACGAGGACATTACCAGTGTTGCACCTTCCACATGCCTCTTCAACTGCCTGCTTTGAGGAAAGCCAGCAACCGTGTGAACAAAATGCTCGCAGCCCTGTGGAGAGGCCCCCGTGCAGAGGAACTGACAAAAGCCAGCACCAAACTGCCAGCCCCTCCAATGAGTTACTTCGGATGTTTATCCCCCAGCCCCCATCAAGCTTTCAGATGACTACAGCCCCAGCGAACTTTGGACTCTGCCACCGCATAAGCCACACCAACCAGAACCAGTGGGCCAAGCACTGATTAATTCCTGACCCACAAAACTTTTGTCAGAAGCCACTAAGCTTGGGGAGAATTTGTTATGCATTGATAGGCAATTAATACATTTGTGTTTTTAGAATTCTACTACCCAGTACCACCTGAAACGGGGTTACCAATTTTAAAACAAGAGGAAATCACAATGATTCTATCAGTCTTAATAAGTTATTCTGGTCTCTTCCCTAGACTAAACTTCCTCATTTTTTCCTAACCTTTTTATTTCCTGGATGGTTCTGATGACCAAATATTCTCCAGCAGACCCTGAGTTTGTCAGCCCACTTATAGTCTCAGCCTCCCAGTCTCTTTACCTCATAGAAACCCTCTCTGCCAGCAAGTAAGTCAATAGGTAGAAATCAGGCAGTCTAGGGGTACAACCCCTCCAAGTTCCTAAAAAGCCACCCATGCCTTCCAGGCAGAATTCCACAACACTGTTTGACCTGACTTGAAGTGGATTTTTAAAAACCATTAGTAGGTACATTTTAATATACTCCAAGCTTGATTTCAAGTTAATCCCATATTAAAACCCAAAAAAGAAATCTATGTTATCATTTTACTCAGTTCTAAATTTGCCCTTTCATTCTAATGGGCTTTGATTGTTATTCACATTTGCAATTGTTGACTCTGGCTTGTATTTGTTTTAGCAACTTTTCAGGGTTTTAAGGAAGCAATTTTTTTTGCCCATATTAAATTGGCTATAATATTTTAAGATTCTTTTCAACTTTGCTCCCATTAGCCCATTTGTTGTTTTAACAGGTCTTAAGTCGTTTCAGCTGTTTTTTGGTTAAATATTTTCACTTAAAAATTATCATCTGATGGTAAAGCATTTGAAGAATGCAATTACATTTATTCCCGTGCTTTTACATTCATAGCTGCTTTTAATATTTTAATACTTTATTTAGTTCTAATCTATTCTTGGAATATGATTACAAAACGCTGTGGGGAGAAGAAAAACTATTTTAAGAGACTACTTCAAGCTTCTGTTTTAGTACAAAGGGCTGATATAAAGCTTTTAATGAGAACTCACGGAGATTCAGAAGATCTCGGTCCCAGCTCTGGCCATCTTAGCCAAATAACTGACTCAAAGTCATTTCGAGGCTCCAAGTCTGTTTACTCATCTGTGAAATGACGAGTCCTGTATGTGGGGCCGAATTCAGGTCACATGGCAACTGTTATGACAGCAGCTCCAATCATCACTATCTTTTGCCGTCACACAGACTTCTATGTGTTCAAAATTTTTTAAATTTGTTTTCAAGAGAAATGTTATCTTACGACGGTATGTGGAAAACCCATGTCACTTTCCATCAAGGTATCTTACCACGGTATGTGGAAAACCCATGTCACTTTCCATCAAGGAGACATCACAGTAAAATAAATACAAAAGAAAACCAGCAATGTTATTAAATTCTAGTGAGACGTTACCCAACGCTGGCCCAGTTTGAGAATTGTTAAAGGCATAACTGGTACCCAACTGAGGTATTTTTCTTGATGTTAAAAAAAGATGTAGCATGGGGTTGAAAGAGAACTGGAAAGCATGACTTTCTCACTCTATGATTCAGTGTCGTGTAATAAGGTTTCTGCTTTCATCTAAAGTCAAGGGCGAGCTACTGCCAACAGTGAGTAGTCTCATACTTTCTGAAAACCCGGTGTAAGGTATGTCATGGAACAAAACGTTTAATGATATTCCAGGAACAGGTTTCCTGGCTCTTCAGATCTTCTCTTTTATGTGCTGTCTGTCTCTTTACCAATCCAAGATGGAAGGTATTCTGTTAAAAGGCCAGAAATGTGAGCTGATCTATGATCTATTTTTTTAAGGTTTTATTTATTTATTTGAGAGAGAGAGTGAGCAAGAGAGAGAGAGAGAGAGAGAGAAGGAGCATGGGGAGGGGCAGGGGAGAGGGAGAAGCAGACTCCCCGCTGAGCAGGAAGCCCCACACAGGGCTTGATCCCAGGACTCCAGGACCATGACCTGAGCCTAAGGCAGACGCTCAACCAACTGAGCGAGCCAGGCACCCCTATTTTAAAGCTTAGTAATATCAGAGGACTTTGGGAAGGGGAGCAATTGTGGCTGCAAAGGAGAGTCCCCTCTGCTAGAAGGTGGCTCCCCCATGGAAAAAGGAAAAGGGAAGAGCTTGGGAGAAGGGGATTTGCTGCAATACAGAGACACTCAGAAATAATTTAGAGGTTGTCCCAGTCTGGGATAACTGATGCTCTTTAGTACATTCCAAATATAAAAAAGTGTTTTATGAACTCAAATCTTACACCAAATGTAAGGCATTATGGCATTATCCCGTCAGACTGTGATGTGGTTATTATGAGTGACAGCAGAATGACCCTTACGCAGTTCACCCTGATGTGGGAAGGCGATTCATTCAAAAGCCAATTTCAAGAAACTGGGAGTTCATTTAGGGGTGACCCAGCCAACTTTGAGCTCAGCAAACATGAATCCCTGAGTCAGCATTTCCCAAAGCACCTTCTCAAGAATGTCAGCACCAACAGAACTCTGTGAAAAAACCCTCCAAATTTAAAAAAAGTTTCTGTGACCCTTTTGATAAAGTCCACTTACTATATCATCCTCTTAAAAATCTATAATCCACATTAGTACAGTAAAAACTCTGAGAAGTCCTATAATAAAGAATTTGCTCACCTTTGTTTGATCGTGTTTGTAATTTGTTGAGAAAACAAGCTTCCATTAATAACCTCCTAAAACTCACACTCAGGGCTGCCCTAATGGATTTCTAATGGGGCACTACCACCAACTGGGCACTGTGGAACCAGGACAAAGGAAAATACAGAGGAAGGACAAATGTTCTATTTTCTTAAATGCTTTAAGGAAGAGTGGTTTTACTCTGGAATTAAGGTAAAAGTTATTTCCTGGAAATTTCAAGAAGGGCTTTGGGATGTATCAGGCATTTTGGTCATCAAGTATTTGAGGTGGCCAATCTCATTTAACACCATAAGAGCCCTGTGAAGGTGGGCACTATGGTTTCCCCCATGTGTACAGAGGAGGAAAAGAAAGCTCTGAAAGTCTGCACAATTTGTCAAATGTCAGTGCTAAGTGGTGGGTCCAGGACTTGAAACCACACCATCCCCAGTCCTCAACTATTCAGATGCCCCCTTTCACAGGCAACCTCTCCCTTGGAATCTTAAGGAAAAGCAAATTTCCCAAAGAGCCTATTGTATCACCTTCCCCAAACTTCCATTGTATGTACACAGAAATGGGTTCACAGAAGACAAACACCCTCTTTCCTTCCGCAGCTCCACGTCATTCCTAATTCTCCGGACCACAAGTCTGCTCAGAGGTGAAGAGTCTAGAGAGCTAGTCATTTCCAGAGCAGCTGTTTTAGACACTCATACCCAACCCTGAGAACTACCCTGCGCGGGTTATTCAGACTATTCTTATACACAGCAACACTTAGGTAATCTAATCTGTCCAAACATTTATATCCCACCCAATCTTTTAAAAACCTTGGGTTCTGCCAGCACTTTCGAAGGAGCCTTGGAAAGCAGTTCCCATGGCTCATTGTGGGTTGCATGAAAATATAAATGTCAGATTGGCAATGGTTTATTAGGTCCCACTGATAACTACAAAGTATAATACTTTGGGTGTTTTCCCAAAATGGGCTCTCCCAGGAGAGGCAGAAAAAAAATAAATGGTTTATCTGAGAATCCTCAGATTCTGGCCCTATCATCCATTACACTGTCTTCTTAGAACTCCACTGAGAGGCTTGGAACATAAGACTTCCAGGCCACTTCTGTGGCTCACTGGGGACCCAGGAGATGCCCTAGGCCTAGGGAGCCCCACTCTGCTTGGCAGCTGGAAATGAAGGTTCCCTCCTATTCAGTCCTTCAGCCCCTGGGAACCAAGCCTAGAAGCAGGGTGGGTCCCCAGCCCTAACTGCAATTGGCTTAGATTGGGGTGTGTTGCATTTAAAGAGCCAAAATATCCAGGCCCCGCAGGGTCACAGTTCACTTCCACTTGCGCTCATAAAGGTAGACCCGTGTTTGACAGATTCTGCAAAAGTCTGGAACAGTCGCCTCAGTGACTTGTTGGGCTTCCCTATTCATTCATTCATTCATTCATTCATTCATTCATTCATTCACTCTCCTATCAATCTACCTTTCCTCTCTCCTTCCCCCACCCTTCCCACCCCCCCTACCCTTTTTTCCTTTCTTCCTTCCTCTCTCCATCCCTCATTCCCTTCCTCCTTCCTTCCTTTTTATTAAATACTTACCATAAGCCAGGCACTGTTTTAAATGTAGGGGGTATAACCAATATGGTCCTGCTCTTACTATGAATCGTATCTGGGTCTCAACTAAATTCCCCAGGACCTCCCATAGTTGGGTGCAGCGACATGACTTGACTGAGTTCTGGCCAGTGGAATGTGGGGAGAAGCCATGTACATTACCTCCAGACCTGGCAGATGAAACCTCCCACCAAACCCCATTATGCTTTCTCTCTTCCATCATAAACAGTCCTCTGGCAGAGCACCCACTGGAGGTCTCCAGGCACTAAGTGATAGTGAATCCATAAGGTGGAAGGAGCTACCTACCCCACCTACCCCACCTACCCCACCTACTCACCCTGGTGTGAGAGTGAGTGAGAAATACATCCTGACTGGGGTAAACCACTGAGATCTGGGGGTTGTGTGTGATAGCATTCAGTCATGAGATTAAGTTACTAATCACACCTTGTTTCTCAGGCAAGGATCCTAAGGAAGTATCTCTCAACAGGGTATTTAAATTTTGCCCAACTAAGAGGTCTCAAGCTGGGCTTAATTCTTCATGTAAACAGCAACCAATGGGTAGCAGCTTAGTGTTGTTTCCGCAGAACTTAATAAGGGTTATATCTAAACAAATGGGTACAGGCAGAGGCAGTCTGACAAATCAGTGAAGGAAGATGGACCATTCAATCAGCAGCTAGGACAAGTGACCCAGAAGAGGAAAATAAAACGTGAATTCATAGTTCACATCGTGCAAAAATACATTCCAGGCTGACTGAAAACTGAAATGTAAAAACCAAAACTTTAAAGCTTTTAGAGGTATAAATAGGGCAAAGTCTTTAATACGAGCCGTAGGGAAGAGTATCTTGATCAGGACACAAAAGCACAAACAGGAAAAGACCGGAAGAAAACTGATCACATTCAAATAAAGAGTTCAGTATAACAAAAGGCTTCATAAACAAAAAGGTAAGGATAATCTAGAACAGGGGCCAGCCGACTGTAGCCCCTGGACCATAATCTGGCCCTCTGCCTGTTTTTTGTGAGTACAGTGTTACTGGAACAGCCAAGCTTATATGTTCATTTGCTGCCGATGGCCACTCTTACGCTGTAATGACAGAGTCGGATGGTTGCCCCAGAGACTCTGCGGGCTATCCCGCCTAAACCATTGACTATCTGGCCCTGTGCAAAAAGAGCTTGCTGACTCCTGGTTTAGAGGAAATTATCTGTAACACACATAACTGACCAAAGATTAGTATGTGTTCAATTCATGTGTGTGTGTAAAGAGGCATTGTCCACAGGGGCTAATAAATGAACACAGCGCACACGCCCGTCAGTGTGGGGAAGAGATGAACTGTGAAATGCTTACACGTTAGAATATACACGGTAGGAGTGAATTAAGTTTGCATGTACCAACAAAGGCAAATTTCAACTGAAAGTCGCAAAAGGTAACATACAACATGACATCATTTTTAAAACACATGGAACAAATACCCCATCTATTGTTTAGGGATGTACACAAGTCATAAACCATAAAAACATGCAGAGAAAATACTCCTTGCCTTCAGCATAGTAGTTTCTGCTGAGGAGATGAAGGAATATGAAGAAAGGATGAGGCGGCTTTAGTTACTTCCGTATCTTTAAAATTTTGTGTTAAATACAGGAAAATGGTAGCATGAATTAAATATTAGTGGTGAGTATGCCACATTGTATTACTTTCTATACTTTTCTCTACTCTTAAGGTGTTCTAATTTGAAAAACAATATGAGAGTATAAAAAGGTCCAAATCAATGGATAAACCTTTTACATGCAGCTACCAAGTTATGATGCAAAGACAAGTGTGTCCCTCAAACATGGGAGCAGTGTGGGTCTGCAGTAACACCAGCTCTGCCATATTTACCAGCTGTTGCTCCAACCCTCTACACCCCTTTGTCTCACTCTGAGAATACAGAGAATATCTACCTCATAGGTTTGTTTGGAGAATTAAATGAGATAATCCATGTAAAGCACTTTGCACAATGCAGACATAATTGCTTAATGAATGACAGATATTATAATTACTATTTTTATTATTGTAAGTGAAGCCCTCTCTAAGCATAAATTGGTACAACCAATGCAAAAAAAAAAAAAACTGAGTAAGACCGCATTAATCATAATTTACCCTAAAGGCAGAAAGTTTGTCAAAACAGGTAAGTAAAACCTGGCCAAATTTATTTTTGAAAGTGGTCTGTGAAAAGCAATTCATGATGTACAGAAGGTCTGCATCTGTAGAAGGGGGCTGTCCGCCTGGAGTCTCAGGAAGGGGAGGCCTTGGAGCATGAATTACCCCCAGCTGCACCCCGGGAGAGCACATCCTGGGCAAATCGGATGAGTGTCTATTTTTTGGACACAGGCTTTTGGATCATGAAACAAGAAACTTCGAACTCCAAAACATGATACCCTCTTAGGGTGCCTCTGCTCAAATTCAATGGTCAAGTGACCTTTTAATAAAACACTGCAATATCGGTAACGACACTGGTGCTTGGCATTTACATATTATGTCATGTAATCCTCAGTACAATTCAGTAGAATGAATGACTGCCACCCTAGTTTATAAATAAGAAAACTGAGGTTCTGTGAATTTAATAAGATTACACAAAGCGGCACACTGTAAATGGTAGGGCTGCGTTGCCAACTTATGTTTAAGTTATCCTTGTCCAGCAAAACAGCTTATGTTCATTACATCATATTAGGATAACTGCTCTTCAACGAGAATAATAACTGGCTTCCCCTACACATATTCCCCCAGGGAGAAGAACGTGGGGACTCACTACCCTGAGTCTTTAGGTCACCTGGCAGATGCATTTAATTACTCTTAATAATTTAGAGTTCATGTAATCCAAGTCACTAACATCCAATGCCTGCTTCCACAGAGGAGAACCAGGCTTTGTAAATGCTGGGTTCAGACAAGTATCCTCTTTTTAAGGGTACCGTCGGAGTGGCTGCTCCGTCTCCCTTTCTCCTATTCCGACATTGCTATATTGTTCAGGTCTAGCACACCGACTACGAAATCAGGACAAGTGGAGAGAAAGAAGATGGTCCACGCAGAGGAAGCGGGGCTCACAACGGAGTATGAGCGACCATTACGCAGTACCACCCCTTAGCCCAGCAAGGCATATGACACTTCTAGGTTACACTTGCAAACCTGGCAGGACCTGACTCCACAAACCAAAAAGATGGTGGCACAAATCAGCTGGCACAAGCGTCAACAAGCACCTCTTAGTTCTCCTTCAACAGCTACACAGGACCATCGCTGCTAAAGTAGAAAGATAGTTTCTGTTAGAACGTGTTAAACAAAGCCTTTCTCATGGTCTTAATTCTACTTATTCTTCATCCTGATACCATAAAAAAGATGATTTAGCCCAGAAATTTTTAGCAGGCTCTCAAAATATCTCTCCTTTCTATACATCTGGTCCTTTACTCCTAAAAATCTATCAAAAAGCCATAATACAAATTCTGGGGTTATTAACAAAAAGAACCTTTAAACAGTAATTGTTCGAACAGCAAAGTGAAGATGTGTTGCAAGATACCCCGCAAGCTTTGATGTAACTAAATATCAGCCAATTAATCAGAGCAAAACATGTAAATATTTAATCATGGATTTCAATACAATCCTTTCTTGGAAAACGTATTCAGGGATAACGAGGGTTCCAATAGGATCACCCAAATATGCTGCCATCCTGAAAGTGTATAAGATAATGGATGGATATCACATTATTCACGATTCCTGCTCTGAACATTTTTCATAAGGACACAATAGCCTAAATTTCCCAAAGAACAGAAATGTGGTGCTGGAAAAGTATGAAGATATCCAACTTAGAAATGAAAGTTAGATGTGAAATTTCAAAATGAAAGTTGCTTTGAACATATCCCACAGTTTCAGTGTCTCTTACTTGTATAGAGGATGGATTCCTTCAGCCACAGTCTCATCGAATAGTTGTGATTAAAGTAGTGTTAATGGAATTCAAATAAGGGAAAGCTAACTTTCATGTTGATTTCATGTTTTTTTTTTTCTGTAGACCTAAAGGCCATTTTCAAGCAGGCACTGGTCTGGAAATGGAGATAAAACTCTCTGGGGACAAACCAATGGTTTTCCACACTAGGCAGAAATCATCCTTGGTGGTACAGAACAAAAATAACCAAGGTAGGCATTTATTGGTAAACCCTACTGGTACGTTTCTAAAATTCTCAGGTCTGACACTCAGCCTGTATGGGAATCTGGTTCCAAGACAGGCTCCTAGCTAGGACTGAAGCCATCCATAACCTGGTTCTGCCAATGCAGAAATTTATCCCTGTTGCCATTCCTGGCCTTTACCCTGCTTTTCATTCTCAGATTTCCAGCTTCTGCTCAATAGCTCTTCTTTAATATCCCAACTTTACTTCCAATTAAGTATATCTAAAACCAAATCCCCCTGTTCAAAACAAACACACTTACAAACAACACACAAAGCCTCCCTGCTTCCAAAGGGCAGACATTCAATCTTTCTCAATAAATCATGACTATTTCCAAACCTTTAAAAAGAGTTACGATCATATGACTAAAGTGATCCTTTCTAATTCACCCAGAAACATTCTTAGGGTCAGCAGTCTCTAAAGACTGGGTAAAGCATGGGACTTTCAGCAAGTTTGTATTCAAAGCCCCTCGAAATGAAAGAATCCCCCAGTAAATCTCCCTCTATATGCCTCATCACCTGTATTAGGACATTTAGAGCTAATTGATTTTTTTTAAGTTTTTACTTTAATTCCCATTAACATACAGCATTTTCAGGTGTACAATACAGTGATTCAACAGCAGAGCTCACTTAAATGATAGATTTCATTTGCTTTTGTTAGTAGACACCTGTGCTATGTTTTTTCTCACCACCTGAGTCTTTATTCTAATACAGAAATTTCAGCTAAAGAGATGGTCGTGCAGAAAAACGATACTAGTAACGGCATCAAAGCCTCAGAGTGGGTGTCAGCATGAATCTGCTGAGATGGAGGGGAGTGTGTATGCCACAGCCAAGAGGTCAGTTGCGTGGGGACAAGGGTAAGTATGACAAATCGGAAGTCAAAAATTACCTGACTCTCCCAAGAAACTACTGCAAAAGGTGGACTTGTTCCTCCCTCAAAGCAGTATCTTTAAAACTTTTAAATTATTCATACGTTAAAACTAATTTTATCATACATCTACTCATTCATTCCAATGAATATTTATTGAACCCTCATTATGTGCCAGGCATTATTCTAGCTGGTAGAGATATGGCAGCGAACAAGACAGAGGAAGTCCCTGCTCTCATGGGGCTTTCATTCCAGCAAATAAGTAAACCCATTCTATAAATCTCAGATGGTTGCATGTGCTCTGAAGAAAATAAACAGGGCGATGTGTTAGAGAGTGGCGGGGTATGATGGTGAAGGCCCCTGATAGGAGGTGACTTGAAGTGAGACCTGAATGACACAGAGGGAACTGTAAAAAGATCTGGAGGTCAGATCATTCCAAGGAGTATAAGCAGTATGTGCAAAGGTCCTGCCAGGGGAATGCAGAAAGACACCAGCGTGGCTGGAGGACAGCGAGAGAGGGAGAAGGGGTACGAAGCCAGGGGCATTGATCATGTGCACACAGGAGGTTACATTAGCATGCTGGGGCTGCCATACAAACACCAAAGACCAGGGGGGATGAACCACTGAAATTTATTTCTCATGATTCTGGAGCCTAGAAGTCCAAGATCAACATACTGGAAGGGGTGGTTTCCTCTGAGGCTTCTTTCCTTGGCTTGCCAATGTCCACCCTGTAGATGCCGCTTCACAGGATGGTCCCTCTGTGCATACGCATCCACTTGTATTGCTCCCCACGTGTCCTAATCTCTTATCAGGACACCACTCAGACTGGATTGGGGCCCATCCCTGAAGACCTCATCCTAATTTCATCTCTTGAAAGGCCCTATCTCCAAATACAGTCATATTCTGAGCTCCTGGGGGTTAGGGTTTCAATTTCAGGGGGAAATAATTCTGCCCACAGTAGTGGTCACAGGAACAAAAAGAATTCTGAATTTTCGCCTGAGTACCCAGGAAGGCCAAGGAGGGTCTGAAGCAGGGCAGCATCACAAACGGTAACTGCGTGCCATGCTGTGTGGACAACGGACTGTGGGGAGGAGCTGTTGGAGGTGGAAGCAAGGCCACGTGGGAGGGTATTTACAGCAACCCTGACAAGAACCAGTGGTGGTGTGCACGAGGGGGGAGGCACAGAGCTGGAGTGAAGAGGCCAGATACAGGATGTATGTGGGAGGTAGAGAAGATAGGACCTGTGAATGGATTGAACAGGAGCAATGAGAGGAAGACTGGCCTTAAGGCTCCCAAGTGTTGACTCCCAAGTGTTTAGCTTGAGCAAGTGGGTAGGCAGGAATGCCATTTACTGAGATGGAAGTAGATTTTACTATATTACACACATGCATAAAAGAGAAACGTGACTTCAACACATGATGCTAGGTTCATCTTAGAAGTCTCGAAAACAGATGTGTGAAGATACAAAGCAGGGCCAAGTGGCCAGTTAGAAAGCAAATCAGGAAATCCCTGGATCAGACTAAGAAGGGTCAGAGCACAGTACTTTTCTAATCAGTTCAAACAATTTCTTGGAAGAGGTTGGATTCTAGGAGTTACTCAAA
Source organism: Ailuropoda melanoleuca (assembly GCF_002007445.2). Lineage (NCBI taxonomy): Eukaryota > Metazoa > Chordata > Mammalia > Carnivora > Ursidae > Ailuropoda > Ailuropoda melanoleuca. The sequence goes on from NC_048222.1 coordinate 37,024,751, forward strand.
TCATGGGCGTGCCAGAGAATCCTGGATGTCTTCCAAAACCCATGATCGTCCATGATTATAGAATTTTTAGATGAGCTTAAGGCTACCCCCTCCCAAGACTACATTTCTGGGCCTTCCTTGCAGCTAGGTGTGGCCACAAGATGCCTTTCTGGCCAATGGAATATAAGTGGAGGTGTCATATGGCAACTTCCTGGATATCTAATGTAAAAAGGCAGGTCTATGCGCTTTGCTCATTACTCTCCTTTCTTCTTCAATATCCTGCCGCCTGGAATTGAAGTGTGATGGCTGGAACTCTAATTGTCTCTTGGAATATAAGAATTAGGACCAAATTCTAGGGATGGAACAGTGACGAGGTGAAAGGTTCCAGAACCTCTTGGAGACTATGTGGAGCTGAGCCATCATGCCAGAAGATTCAGATTCTCTTCCTCTGGACTTTTAAGTAAGGGAGAAATCAACTTCTATCTTGTTTAAGCCACTTCGTTTCAGTCTGTGCTTAACACTGAACTAAATCTGAGCTGATACAATGTGAGAGGGATAGTCACTGGCACACTGTGGTGGAGGCAACTACATACTGTTCCAGGCATCCTTTCAATTTAGTGACAATTGGTTTCCAAAGAATCTCTCCCTATCCCATGGTATACAAGAGTGCTGGGTTCCAATGATAAAATCATGCTAGATAGACAGGTAGGTAAAATTTTAAGAGCAGAACTATTTAGATTAAAAGGGGCAGAGCTCCAAGGACCACTATTTGAAAACCACTGCCCTGAATGACAGTGATGCTAGAGTTATTGAACTGATATCTTTCTATGGTCTACCGGCTAAAGTTCTCCCCCAAAGCTGGTAACAGTTATATTTTAGAAGTTATATAAAGAGTAAATATTTAGGACAAGCTACACAGGTGGGGAGCCATCAATAGCTGGAGGTCTGTTTGAGTGTACATGTATCAGAGAGCAAAGCAGGAGATCAGTATTTGGGCTGATAGAGTATCCTGTATTGTCAGTGTAGAGGGGCCTGCATGCTATCCATTCATCTGTCAAGCATAGCTTTTTGTAAAGAAGAAAGGTGATAGGGGAAAAAAAAAGGAGAAATAAACCCATATATCTATGGTCAACTGATTTTCAACAAAGGCACCAAATCATTCAATGGGAATAATAATCCGTTCAACAAATGGTGCTGGGACAACTGGATATCCACATGCAAAAGAATCAAGTTTGACTCCTTTCTCACACCATTTACAAATATTAAGTCAAAATGGATCAAAGAGCCAAAGGTAGAAAGAGGTAAACATAGGTATAAATTTTCATGACCATGGATTAGGCAGTGGATTTTTAAATATGGTACCCAATGCACATGCAACAGAAGAAAAAAAAACACATAAACTAGACATCATCCAAATAAAAAACTTCTGTGCTTCAAAAGACACCATAAAGACAACCCACAAAATAGGAAAAAATATTTGCAAACCATATAACTGATAAGTATCTAGACTACATAAAGAATTCTTGCAACTTAATTCTTACAACAATAAAAACACAATACAGTTTTAAAATGGGCAAAGGATTTGAATAGATATTCCTCAAAAAAAAAAAAAGATACATGAATGTGAAGTAGGCAGATGAAAAGATATTAGACATTATTCATTCTTAAGAAAAAGCAAAATAAAATCACAATGAGATACCACTTCGCCCCCCACTAGGATGGCTGAAAAAGACTGACAATAACAAATGTTGGCAGGGATGTGGAGAAATCAGAACCCCCTTACATGCTGGTAAGAATGTAAAATGATGCAGCTGCTGTGGAAAACAGTTGGAAGTTCCTCAAAAAGGTAATGATAGAGTTACCATATAACTTAGCAATTCCACTCCTAGGTACATACCCAAGAGAATTGAAAACACATGTTCACATAAAAATTTGTACACGGATGTTCACAGCAGTATTTTTCATGTTAGCTAAGAAGTGGAACCAATCCAAATGTCCATCAATAGATGAATGGATAAAAATGTGGCATATCCATACAGTGGAATGTCATTTGTCAGTAAAAAGAAATAAAGAACTGAGCCACGCTACAACATGGAAGACCCTTGAAAATATTATGCTGAGTGAAAGAAGCCAGTCACAAAACACCACATATGGTATGATTCCATTTATGAGATGTCCAGAGAAAGAAGGCAGATTAGTACCCACGAGAGGCAGGAGGAGAAGGTAAGTGGGAGATAAGAGGTTTCTTTCGGGGATGACAGAAACATTCTGGAATTAGGTAGTGATGATAGTTATACAACACTGTGAGTATGCTATAAATCACTGAATTGTATACTGTAAAACGGTTAAAAGAGTGAATTTAACATTTTGTGCATTTTATCTGTAAAAATAAATAAAATAAAGAGAAGGAAAGGAGACAGGGCTATCCTGACCTTCAAACCAAGGCCAAAAATGGTCTCTGCCATATTTCAGTAAGACTCAGGCAGAAAAAAAAAAAAAATCAGTGTGAAGTTATCTGTCATTTTACTAGCGTTTAGTCATTCTGAGAAAGTAGTAACTTACAGGAACAGTTTAAACCTTAGTAGGCAGTAAAGGGTTAAGAATGGGCTCCCTCAGGAGGCCTGTGATGCCCAAACCCTGTACATTTCAGAGAAAGGCCTGCCTTAAGGAATGGCCCTTGGCCAGGCTCCTTGGAAGATAAGCCCCGAGCCCTTGGAATATATTCCAATGAGAGTGTTTACATATGCCCGAGGCCTTGGCCGTACTGTACAGTGTGACCACACAAGTTTATCCTAGCACTGTGATTTCATGATGAACACCTGTTTTTGCTTGGGGAGGGGGAGTGGGCAGGTGCTGAAGTCTAAGCAGCTGAGGTCAGTCATGCAGGTGCTGTATGCCCCCATGAGTGACCCCAATAAAAACACTGGACACCAAAGCTTGAGTTGTGCTTCCCAGGTTGGCAGCACTTCTCACAAGTTGCCACATTCTTGCTGGGAGAATGAGGTGCATCCCTGCATAACTCTATTGGAAGGAGATACCTGGAATCTTGCAGCTGGTTTCCCCTGGTCTTCACCCCAGGGACCTTTTCCCTTCACTGATTTTAATCTGTAATTTCTCATTGTAATAAGCCATCACTGTGAATATGACAGCGTTCCTGAGTCCAGCGATTCCATCCATCAAATCATCAAGCCTGAGGGTGGTCTTGGGAATCCCTAACACATTGAGTTTTGAAGATTCAGTATGTGGCACATCCAGTGTACTTAACATACAAGCAAATCACATAGGTGTAGAAACTGAGTTCAATATTCTGTCACATGAGGGAAAGATGGAACCTGACATGGAGGCCACAGCTGTAATTGGGACAAGATGGCAACCTAGGGATTGAGTGGAGGACTTGAACACATTTACTCGGCCAGCCTTAACAACCAGCTGGTGGAAAAGGGGTCCCAGTTGAGAAGAGCAACGTTTACAGACCAGAACTCCAGAGAATCATCAAGAAACAAAGGAGGCAAAGTTATCTCAAAGCCTGGAAGAAACGTGGTTTCCTCAAGAGTGGGATCTGAGGGATGGCCACAGAACAAGAACAGGAGAGAGCATAGGGAGAAAATTCTGGCATGGAGCCTAAATATCCTTCCAGACGTGAAAATAGTGCCAACTCAGAAATCTAAGGAATTTATGCTTGTACTTCAGACCGTTATTTCCACAGAATGATCTGTGAAGGAGAAATGCGACAGGATGTTAATATGCGTTTCACAGAGACCTACAGTATTTTGGAAAAAAGTGGGTTAAACAATTATAACTATTTTTTGTTGTTGTTTTTAACTGCAGGACTTTCTCAGAGCTTTTAATATGCTAATCTGCAAGATGAATTGTCAAGGTAGGACTATAACACGCAGCACTCCCAACTGTATTAGACCACAGAATTCCCTTCCAAGCAGGATTTCAGAGATCCACTCGATCAAACACCAGACTGAGAAATACTGTTCATCCAGGGAAATGGAAACCCATACTCAGCAAAACACAAGCATGTTTGTTTCAAAACTTTCTCCTATGAACCCTTTTGCATGGGTGATGCTTTGCTTACCTCAGTTTCTTAGTAAAAGCACCTGAGAAGCAGGAAGGTATGTTGGAATGAGTGCAGGCTTTTAAGGAAGATAAACCTGCGTGTGACCTCAGTTTCCCCAGATGTGATGATCACACTCCTCAGGGTTGTTAGGAGGATAACAATGAGATAAAATTTTTGAATTACCAAGTAAGGGGCTGACCATAAGAGAAGGTAACAATAAATATGTAATTCCCTCTGTCTCCCTCCTTATCTTTGAGACTTCAAGATCTTACAGCTCTGTTTGAGGGGCAAAGTAGGCATCTTCATACTTCCTCCAGTGTTAATGGGAAGGTATGCATGTTGGCCATCATAGCAGTGGTGGCAGTCTGTCCAACTCCAGGACCCAGAGAACCAGGGACACTGGGGATGACAGTGAGTGGGAACTCCAGGACAGATCTGGAACTGGCCATGAGGGGAGGCCTTTCTCAGCAGAGGAGGCCCTGTGACTAGTGGCACATGTAAGCATCACTCTGCCGTTAGAGTAAATAACTTTCACTCAGACTTCTGGACAACCTCATTCTGCATCAGCGGTAGTCTTGTAAATAGGGTAATAATAGCTCCCACATTGTAGGTGCATCCTGGGCACTGGGCAGCTTATAATAAGAACTTCATTAACTCTCCCAGCAACTCAGAGTTAACAAATAAAGAAAATGGACTCAGAAAGGTAGAATATCTTTGAAAGTCACAAGCTTGGAACCGGGATGTATCCGGCTTCAAATTCCCTCCGCTCACAATGAGCTCCAGCTTTTCTCACAGTGGGCCCCTCTGCTTTGCAGTCCTGCAGCCAACTCCTGGGGGTGGTCTTAGGAAGAAAGTTCACCCACATCAAGAACCTGGTGTTGGCTGATAATTGAAAACGTCTTCATCTTTCTATCATTCTATCCTTATACGGCAGATTACAGGGGGTCCTCGAAGACTCAAGAATGTCCTCTGGGGACTGGTAATATCTTCGGTTGGAATTTGTACTTTGATGTTTTACGAAAGAAGACTGATGAAGAAAAACTTCTTGGTTCCAGGTTGGTAGATGACTGGCCATGTAATTTTCATTCCCCTATCATCCATCAGCTCCGGGTCATGGGGAAAAGTCTCCTACCTCCTTAGGGTTTTCCCCAGAAACTGTATCAGAAAACACTTAGCCACCTTTCACCAGCAACTGAGCAGTTGGGGAAAGAGGTTCAAAAAATATGTGTGGGACCACTGGTGATAGATGGAAGAAAGGTGTTACAAACAAGGCTGGTGTGTTTATTGCCCGAGCCAAGGAAAGAAAACAGTCTTCATTGGACACACGTATCTGATAGCATCTGGATCCATTTAGTAAGCATATTTATTTCATAACAACATGAGATCATGATGCCAGGATGATTAATGATCTTTTATATCCTACCACTCTTTTTGCATAAATCCACACGTCTGTTGGGGAGATTAATTATCTGAAATGGGGCAAATATGCATTTTGGTTCTTTCCAAATTAGCAGCACCTGAGTTCTTGGAGAATAATTTCCAGGTTCTTAGGTAATGTACTTATGTTTTCCCAAGGGGAAATATTGCTATAATCATTAAACTGAGTGAGAAACAAAAAAAAGGAGGAAAGAGAATTTGGGCTGAAATTTTAGTGATAAGACTAAACAATTTACTGCCAAACATATTTTTAAATATGCAGTATAATACCATACATTATAACTGCACTAGAAAAAGAATACATTGGAATACACTGGAACAGAAATGCTGTTCTCTATACGGCCAACTTCAGGATAAGTGATGTCCCCCTTGAACGCCATCCAGGAGGATTTACGGTCCGAAGCAACAATTGTCAAGGCACCACCCAACCTCTGAAAGGAGCACAAGGCTTTCTTTTTTTCCCTTCAGGCCTCACCTGGGAGGGGCAGCCTAGACAGTCCCCACTGAAAAGTCTGATCGAAGCCTGACCGGGCAGGCTTTTTCATGTTTCACAAAGCACGAGAGGTCCCAACCTTTGCATGACAGTCCTTTTGGATTGCCTTCTAGAGGAAGTTCCCCTCCTGGGTGGCTTCTGCGATGAACTGCCGCTGTGGGAGGCATCCTACCCACAGATGGAATAAATGGAATGGCAGCTGGGCCAGCTCTGCTCTTCAGCCCCTAGTGCTCTTCCTCAGAGACATGCCCTTCTCGATTTCTGCTGTCTGATCCTGAAGGCCCATCTAGAACCAACCAGGAAAAGGGAACCAAAGGAACCTGCTCCTGGTCCAAGCCAAGGGGTCCTTGTGAACCAAGGTGGAGCTGCCCAAAGCTTCTAGTGTGAGGAGCAACTAAGAGGAGTCTGGAAGTATAACAGCCCCAGTGAGTATTAGAAGGCCTCCTGCAGCTGCCTGGTGCTGTTCTCTAGGTAAACATCCTTGCAGCAACCACACCACAATGTCAGGCTCAGACTAACCCAAACACCAGCAAAATATCCTCCCTGAGGACCCGAGGCACCAGCACCGCAGCCAGTGATGAGGCAGTGTCCACCGGATGAATGGCACTAAACACAAGACTCCACGGAAGGATTATCTATAGTTACATGGAAAAACCTGAAAGAGAAGGTTCTGGAAGAGGTGACACAGTCAAGACCCAACACCAATTGCTATCAGGGCCATAGCCGTGGTCCTTCCTACAAAAACAAAAACAAACAAGCAGAAACCCATCTAAAATGTCTTGCTTTATCCAGAGACCTGGCTTGTAGGAGTGCCACATTGCTAAGCTAGCACATATCACATTATTCATGACAACTTGAGAGGCCATTTATCATTTGCCTCTCCATTCCCTCTTTAGCCAAAGCCGACAAGACTGTCTGCCAGAGATTTGTAAAAACAGCGCATGCTGACTGCCCGCTTCCTGCCCGATAGCTCTCTCATCTGAGGCTCTGGGGGGCCTTGCCGGAGCTTCAGTCTCTGTGCCGGCTGACGGGGGAGGTACTGGTGCCGCAGCTGGTGACACCCACACGTGCTGACTGCCAGAGTCACCTGGGGAGCCTTTATCAACACAGATACCATTGTTTCCCCCGAACTGGCAGATCAGAGTGTCCTTCCAGGTGAAGGAGTTTAGGGATCGAACAGCATGAGTTGTAACAGGTACACAACTACACAACTCATAAATGCAGACCTTACGTCAGGAGGCCACGGTGTTGCAATAAGGGGGAAAGGGGTACAATCTTGATCGGATGAGAGGAAGTGACAGATCATCCCGTGCCACCTTCCGGAGATATCCGGCTGGCCCAAAGAAGGGATGTGCCCACTGGGCTCAGCACGGGTACGAGTGTGTTTGGAGACAGCAGCCCTGCATCTTCATTACCTGTGGCTTTGGCTCATTCCCCCTGGGCATCCCTAGGCCATCCCACTTGGGTCTTGGTTATTGGCAGGCCCTTTGCAGGTGGTGTGCATGAAGCCAGAGATGGGGCCTGCTCTGAGCAGCGGCCCAGCGCCACCCCTGGGGAGAAGACTGCTGGCCCTGCTCTTCTCACCTCTCTGACTATGGCCTTTCCAGCTGTGTTCTGGCTTCTGTGCCTATTTCTGGACCTCTTGGTTCTGGTGACTCACTGGCCTTCCTTCCTGAGGTCATCAGACTTTGGCTTCCCTATTTGGGTCTCAGCTCTGCTCTAACTACCCCCACCTTCTGCCACTTCTGGTGTTCTCTCCAACCTGGGGAAGACAATGTCTGTGTGGTCTCAGGCCCATGGAATTCCATCCAAAATAAGGACTGAAAATCTTGCCAGGAAAGGTAGACTCGGACAATGATACTTGGAAGCTTACAAATTGTGTGTGGAAAGATTTTCTGGATTTGAACTTACTACTTTGAAACTCAGTCTTCAGAAATGTGTCCCAAACCAGTTCTAACCTTGCTCCCACAGACACATCGTCCAGTTCCTGCTTGACCATACAAAATCAGAGCATCCTGGAATTTCTGTGGCAGACCCGTGTGGACATCAGGCAGCAGAGGTCAGCTGCCGACAAGCCCCACCCCCCGAAAGAGGGATCAAAAGGCACCCCACATCTCTGATGTCATGTACTGCAAACAGCGAGTGGTGTCTCCTCTGCTCTGGCCAAGTTCCACTGGCTAGAAGAGTGGACACTTACCCTGCAGGTGTCCAGGCAGAATACAGTTCAGCCATGGTGAAGCACACATTCAAATCAGAGACCCTGAGTTGTAAATTGAGTCTCCTCAAATCACTGGAGGACATCTCCAGGTAGCCTCAAGAAAAAGTTCTATAAAAGAAATATTAAACTTCTTCTCAAAGGAAAGCACAAGAATCACTCTAATGTCAATCTGGAAAAAGGATGGCCCAGAACAGCAAAGAGAATTTTGGAAAAGGCAGAGCAATAAAAGGAAATCTGTTGTTCCAGATATTAACACATAGTACAGAGGAATTATAATAGAATTGTATTAGTGGATGCAATAGACAGTTTATTTTATTATTTTTTTAGAGAGGGGGAGGGAGGGAGGGGCAGAGGGAGAGGGAAAGAATCTCAAGCAGGCTCCACACCCAGCATGGAGTCGGACACAGGGCTCCCTCTCACAACCCCACGATCTCCATCTTATAACCCTAAGATCACAACCTGAGCCAAAATCAAGAGTCGGATGCTTAACCAACTGAGCCACCCAGGCGCCCCATTTTTAAAAAGTTTTGTTTGTTTGTTTGTTTATTACAAGAGACAGTTTAAAAATATATCTCATAAATGTGAAAAAATTTTAAAGTATATATCTTTATATATACAAATTTTAAATAAGTTGTCAACAAACTCAAAATGGTATTGTGTGGGCCTAAAATGATGGTTAATAAACAAAGAGGCAGTTTGGAAAATGGCTTATGATGTAATATGAAAACTTTAGAAAGGCAGAATAAAAGATAGACATGGAGTAAACTTGAGACAAAATATAAATGGAACAAACTGGAAAAATATACATATCTCTGGAAGCATGCATGATGACTGATGCCCCCAGAGCAGCGGCCCATGTCATCCCCACCAAATCAGTGTCTGGGAGTGGGAGCCGGGCTGCTGCAGTCTGCAGAACTCCCCAGGAAACTAATATCAGTGTTCGGTCATGTTTAGAAACCTCTGGGTTGAGGAGTCCAAAGAGAGCCAGGCTTCACCTCCCACCCTGATAAATGAGGGTAAATAAAAATTTAATAGAAATCTAAAGAGAAGTCGTAATTATCAAAAACATTAACCAACAACTCATAAAAGTAGAATATAATGTCCAGAAGACCTGGGAAGGTGCTCAAAAAAAAACTAAGAAACACCACATTTTTAGAACAGCAAAGATGGAAAAGAATGATTATCCCCAATGCACAAAAGTGTATGTTCAAAGATGTTTATTGAAGCTTTGTTTTAAATAGCAAGATCTTACAGACAACCTAGATGGCCATCAGTAGGTGATTAATAAAACATGTGATGATCTAGCCATTAAATGGGGGTACTTGGAGCAACCAAAAAATCATGATCTTAGTCTCTCTCTGTGGACCTAGCAATACAGGCTAAGCAACATTATAAATAATATGATCTCAGTTTTAATTTAAAAAATTAAATAATCTATAAAATAAAATAGGGGCGCCTGGGTGGCACAGTGGTTAAGCGTCTGCCTTCGGCTCAGGGCATGATCCTGGCGTTATGGGATCGAGCCCCACATCAGGCTCCTCCACTATGAGCCTGCTTCTTCCTCTCCCACTCCCCCTGTGTTCCCTCTCTCGCTGGCTATCTCTATCTCTGTCAAATAAATAAATAAAATCTTTAAAAATAAAATAAAATAAAATAAAATAATTATGGCAGTTATTTCTGAGTGATGGAATCACAGCTGAGTGATGGAATCACAGCTGATATTTTCTCTTTTACCTTCAGTCCCTATTTCTGCTTAAAAACATACAAACAATTGCTGGATCATAGGGTAGCTCAATTTTTAACTTTTTAAGGGACCTCCACACTGTTTTCCAAAGTGGCTGTACCAACTTGCATTCCCACCAACAGTGTAAGAGGGATCCCCTTTCTCCACATCCTCTCCAACATTTGTTGTTTCCTGCCTTGTCAATTTTTGCCATTCTAACTGGTGTAAGGTGGTATCTCAAGGTGGTTTTGATTTGAATTTCCCTGATGGCTAATGATCCAGCAATTGCACTACTGGGTATTTACCCCAAAGATACAGACGCAGTGAAGGGAAGGGCCATATACACCCCAATGTTCATAGCAGCACTCTCCACAATAGCTAAATTGTGGAAGGAGCCGAGATGCCCTTCAACAGATGACTGGATTAAGAAGATGTGGTCCATATATACGATGGAATATTTTTCAGCCATCAGAAAGAACGATTACCCAACATTTGCAGCAACATGGACGGGACTGGAGGAGATTATGCTAAGTGAAATAAGTCAAGCAGAGAAAGACAATTATCATATGGTTTCACTCATTTATGGAACATAAGAAATAGGAAGATTGGTAGGAGAAGGAAGGGAAGAATGAAGGGGGGTAAAGAGAAGGGGGAATGAACACTGAGAGACTGTGGACTCTGGGAAACAAACTGAGGGCTTCAGAGGGGAGGGGGGTGGGGGATTGGGATAGGCCGGTGATGGATATTAAGGAGGGCACATACTGCGTGGTGCACTGGGTGTTATACGCAAATAATGAATTGGAACATTGCATCAAAAACTGGGGATGTACTGTATGGTGACTAATATAACAAAATAAAAATTATTAAAAAAAACAAACAAAAACAAAAAAAAAACAAAAAACACACATACAAACAACAACAAAACCCCCCAACCTTTAATGAAAGAAAAGTTTTAGGTATTTAGGGGAAAATGACCTCAAGGCAGAGAAGTTGTCCTTGTCTTACAGCAAAGGACAGATTAGTTTAAATAAAACAAGCTCTGTCCAGACTTTATCTTCTCCTTTGAAAATGTTACCTCCTGGGGCACCTGGGTGGCTCAGTTGGTTAAGCATCTGACTCTTGATTTTGGCTCAGGTCATGATCGCAGGGTTAAGAGACCAAGCCCCACACTGCGGCTCCATTCTGGGCATGGAGCCTGCTTAAGATTCTCTCCCTCTTGCTCTGCCACTGCCCCCATCACAAGAAAGAAAGGAAAGAAAGAAAGAAAGAAAGAAAAGAAAGAAGAAAGAAGAAAGAAAGAAAGAAAGAGAGAGAGAGAGAGAAAGAAAGAAAGAAAGAAAGAAAAGAGAAAAGAAGAAAAGAAAAGAAAAGAAAAGAAAAGAAAAGAAAAGAAAAAAGAAAAGAAAAGAAAAGAAAGAAAAGAAAAGAAGGAAGGAAGAAAGGAAGAAAAAGAAATTAACTCAAATACAGTAAAATTCAAAATACAGTAAAATACTGGAACCAGAAAAGACCCCAAATGTCCTAAAAGGGGTTATCCAATTAAACAGATACTGTTTCAGACAATGGTAAAATTTCAGAGCAAAGAGATTCCCCTGGCTGCGATTCAGAAGGTGGGAGATGGTTCTCTGGGAAGAAGATGTTTATCAAGGCTCTTTGTTGCTTTCTTAAAGCTTGCCAGCACGATCCATTTATTTTATTATCTGGTTTATGATTTCTTAATTTGGAACTTAATTGAGTTTTCATATACTCTCACTACTGCCAGACATTACACACAGAGCTGAAAGCAGAAAAAGCAATCAAAAAGAGCACATTATACTCTCCAGGTTTATACTGTTACCTCTTACTCTTATACTTTTAAGTTCATGGATAATTTGGGGGGATTGATAAGTGTTAGGGCTATAAAAAGCCGAACTCTGCCTAGGGTAGGCACTAAGTGATTTAGTGGGTGAAGTGATGAGAAACTTGTAAGAACACAGCATGTGGTCCAGAAAGAACAACTAAACCAAATTCTAAGAATCAGTATTAGTTAATCCATCCCAAGTTCCCAGCCTGCAGCTCTGAGACCTCCTTTTAGACAAAAAAATCCTCGTCCTGGAGAGATACTCCTCGGATTCCCATCAAAGGTGCTGTTTCTGTTCTTCTGTTAACTTGGGTAGGTTTTGAAGGAAAACACACACACACACACACACACACACAGGAGTGGTGTATCCTTGAGGACAGAGTAGATAAAAACAATATTTAAGAAAAGGCTCTATTAAGTATTTGGAAGAAAACATCTATGGATAGAAAACCTTTTTTGATATGAAAGCTTAGCCTTCACTTTACTACAGGGGTGAGAATTCATCAGTATGTTATAGACTGCTCCAGTGTGCAAGAATATATTCCCAAGAGATTAAAAAAAAAAACTATCAAAAGGCACATACATGAAGATTCCATTTCTTATCCCCTGGGAGTGTGAGAGTTAACCTCCATTAGTTTAGGGCTTTCTGGGTCTAGAGAGCATGTACGCTCAGCAATTTTCTCTTACAGAATCTCCTATCCCCATCCTGGGCCCTCAGCTACAATGCTCTTCAGAACTTCCTTTTTAAAAAGGTAAGGGTCTCTTCTAGTGCCAGATTAAGGGGCAGGCTAACCAGGAAGATGCCAAGATGCAAAATATAAGGAAAACCTAATTGGGGGGGGGATAGTATTTGCCAGAACTTCTTTCAAAGAGGATCTGTAAATGGTTGAAAGTTGTCTGAGGAGGGGGCCAGTGGTGGCCATGACAACAAGAAGAAGAATGCTTAGGTAACAGTAGCTGGTCACCAAAACGCTTCCTCAGGTAGGTGGTTCCTGTTTAAGGCATCACTTTTATTTTGCTCAGTGTGGCAGGCAAGTTTGAGGCCAGAGCAGTGAAACAGAACAACAAAAGAGCTGCTGCCCTGCGGTGGTCCTCCTGTCTCCCCCATCACTCAGATCAGCTTTTCCTCTAAACAGCCTGGAACAAATATTTGAAGAATATCAAAACATACACAGTCCCTTGTTCGCCCCTCAAGAAACTGAACATTTGAAAATAAGAACTCTAACAGGACCCAAGTTTTAAAAACGTTCAAAATACAATAAAATGTTGGAACCAGAAAAGACCCTAAATAGCCAGAGGAATGTTGAAAAAGAAAAGCAAAGCTGGAGGCATCACAATTCCGGACTTCAAGCTCTATTACAAAGCTGTAATCATCAAGACAGTATGGTACTGGCACAAAAACAGACACATAGATAAATGGAACAGAATAGAGAACTCAAAAATGGACCCTCAACTCTATGGTCAACTCGCCTTCAACAAAGCAGGAAAGAATATCCAATTGAAAAAAGTCTCTTCAACAAATGGTGTTGAGAAAATTGGACAGCCACATGCAGAAGATTGAAACTGGACCGTTTCCTCACACCATACACAAAAATAGACTCAAAATGGATGAAAGACATCAGTGTGAGACAGGAATCCACCAAAATCCTTGAGGAGAACACAGGCAGGAACCTCTTTGGCCTCAGCCGCAGCAAATTCTTCCTGGACACATCGCCAAAGGCAAGGGAAGCAAGGGCAAAAAGGAACTATTGGGACTTCATCAAGATAAAAAGCTTTTGCACAGGAAAGGAAACAGTCAACAAAACCAAAAGACAACTGACAGAATGGGAGAAGATATTTGCAAATGACGTATCAGATAAAGGACTAGTATCCAAAATCTATAAAGAACTCTATAAAGAACTTAATCAACCTCAATGCCCAAGGAATCAAGAAATGGGCAGAAGACATGAACAGACATTTCTGCAAAGAAGACATCCAAATGGCCAACAGACACATGAAAAAGTGCTCCACATCACTCGGCATCAGGAAAATACAAATCAAAACCACAATGAAAATACCACCTCACACCAGTCAGGATGGCTAAAATTAACAAGTTGGGAAACAACAGATGTTGGCAAAGATGCGGAGAAAGGGGAATTCTTCTGAACTCTTGGTGGGAATGCAAGCTGGTGCAGCCACTCTGGAAAACAATATGGAGGTTCCTCAAAAAGTTGAAAATAGAGCTACCCTACGCCCACCAATTGCACTACTGGGTATTTACCTCAAAGATACAAATGTAGTAATCCAAAGGGGCACCTGCACCCCAATGTTTATAGCAGCAATGTCCACAGTAGCCAAACTATGAAAAGAGCCCAGATGCCCATCAACAGATGAATGGATAAAGAACACACACACACACACACACACACTGGAATATTATGCAGTGATCAAAATGAAATCTTTCCATTTACAATGACGTGGATGGAACTAGAGGGTATTACGCTGAGCAAAATAAGTCAATCAGAGAAAGACAATTATAATACAATCTCACTGATATGTGGAATTTGAGAAACAAGACAGAGGATCATAGGGGAAGAGAGGATAAAATGAAACAAGAAGAAACCAGACAGGGAGACAAACCATAAGAAACTCTTAATCTCAGGAAACAAACTGAGGGCTGCTGCAGTAGATGGGGGTGAGTGTGATGGAGTGGCTGGGTGATCAACACTGGGGAGGGTATGTGTCATGGTGAGTGCTGTGTATTGTGTAAGACTGGTAAATCACAGACCTATACCCCTAAAACAAATAATACATTATATGTTAATAATAAGAAAACATAGTAAAATATTTAAAACAGTTCCATAAAAGTCACCCAACTCCAATCCCCTTATTTCGATTATTGTTCTGTTTTGTGTTTCTCATCCCCACCGTCCCACTCAGCAGGACGAAGTACAACTCAGATCAGAGACTCACGGAAGGCCAGGGCAGAATCTGAGAGCTCCAGGCTGGTGCAGAGGGAAGGGATGATGGAGATGTCTGGCACCAAACTGGCTGGTGTGCAGGCTGAAGGCCATCTGTGAAGTAACGCAGTATGCTGTGGGAATTTGGAAAGTCCACACAATGGAGACATCATTGTTAAGGAGGTTGGAGTCCTTTAAAGATATCCAGCACCTGTGTCAAGTATTGTACTAGGTAGTTTTCATTCCTTATTTCATGTGATCTGAGCATTAATCCTGCACAGTCAGCTCTACTACCCCCATTTTACAGATGAAGAATCTGAGGCTCCAGGGTTTAAGAAATGGCCCCAAGTTTGTGAAGTTAGCACGGGCCTTGGCTAGAATCAAACCTACATTTGTCTGAACTGTGTTCATGCTCTTCTCAAGAGACAGACAGAAAACATAGCCATTGAGAAAGAAGGCAGAGTCACTGAACTTGGTATCAAGGGTTTCAACTCTTCCTCAATGGGAAGGTCACCTGATCTCCTCTGGGGGAAACAGTACGTATGTGGATCAATTCGGAAGGTACAAGAGCAGTGGCAGTAAAAATGACAATTCTGATTATAATAAAACCCAAGAGGCTCACTGAGATCTGACGCAGAGGTGCCCAGTCTGTGGGAGGAGCACCAGTATCAGGGCAAGTGAGGAAGGTAGAAGCTGTTGAATGGGGTCTTGAACAGCTTGAAGAGGGCTCCTGAGATAAGGGTCCCTAACCAGGCTGGATGGTCACAAGGGGAGAACTGAGGCCTGAAGCCAAAGTCATCCTTGAAACCCAACAACAAAGATTCTGCTTCTCCAACCATGGTGGGGATCAAAATAAAAAGGTCAGCAGGGACTTAAAAAGGCTTAATGAGGACCAGGACCTTAAAACGAAATTAGGTGTAAAACTCCAGATTGAGAGAGACGTGGAGTCCGTCATTTTGAAGGAAGGAATATCTAAAGGGATACTAGAAGAGAAGAAATGAAGCCTCATCAGGTGAAAAGAAAGTAGTGAAATTAGACATATGTAGCTGATTTTACAGTACACATAGCTGATACCCTGGTCCAGTAGCAAAATAATGAATGTGTTGTGCTTTTTTTTAAATGTGTTTTTAAGTGGGTACTGCAGAAGACTGGAATGGCCAGTTACTAATGGAAGAGGGTCTTGAAAAGGAACAAAATCGGAGAACTCAAACTTCCTAATTTTAAAACTTACTACAAAACTACAGTAATGAAGACAATGCAGTATTATCATAAGACTAGACATATAGGTCAATGGAATAGAATCAAGAGTACAGAAATAAACTTGTATACATACAGTCAATTGATTTTGGAAAAGGTACTGAGAACATTCAAAGAGAAAAAAATAGTCTCAACAAATGGTGCTGGAACAATTGAATAGCCACATGTGAAAAAGAGTTACACCCCTGTCTCACACTCTATACAAAAATTAATTCAAAATGGATCAAAGACCTAAAATTTAAGAGCTACAACTATGAAACTTTTAAATGAAAACATGGGGGTCAATCTTCATGTCCTTAGATTTGGCAATAAGACACCCAAATCATGAGCAACAAAGGAAAAAAATACATACAATGGACTTCATCAAAATTATAAATTTCTCTGCAACAAAGGATACTACCAAGACAGTGAAAAGACAATCTAAAGAATAGGAAGAGAAAATATTTGCAAATGATACACTTGATAAGGGTCTAGTATTCAGAATATATAAAGAACTCTTACAACTCAGCAATAAAAAGACAAATACAAAAAATTAAAAGATGAGCAAAGGACTTGAGGAAACATTTCTTAAGATAAGATATACAAATGGCCAGTAGGCACATGAAAAGAATCTCAATATCATCAGTCATTCAGAAAATGTAAATCAAAAGCACAATGATATACCACTTCACATACACTAAGATATTATCATTTGTTTTAAAAGGGAAAATAGTAAGTGCAGTGCGAATGTGGAGGAAATTGCTTAAGTTTATGTTATGTGAATCTCACCTCATTTTAAAAAAATAATGGAAAAAAAGAGAAGATTCAAATAAAATCAGAAATGAAAAAGGAGACATTACAACTGATGCCACAGAAATGAAAAGAATCATAAGAGGCACTGTGAACAATTATATGCCAACAAAGTGGATAACCCAGAAGAAGTGGATACATTCCTAGAAACACATAAGTCAAGATTGAATCATGAAGAAAGAGATAGTCTGAACAGACCTATAACTAGTAGGAGATTAAAGCAGGAAAAAAAAAAACAAAACCCCAACAAAGAAAAGCCCAAGATCAGGTGGCTTCACCAGTGAATTCTACCAAACATTCAAGGAAAAATTAATGCCAACTCTTCTCAAATCCTTCCAAAAAACTGAAGAGGAGATAACACTTCCAATCTCATCTTATGAGGTCAGCATTACCCTAATATCCAAAGCCAGACAAAGCTACTACAAGACTATAAAATTACAGGCCAATATACCTGATGAATACAGATACAATAATCCTCAACAAAACACTAGCAAAATTTAAAGGATCATACCAAATGGGACTTATCCTTGGAATGCAAGGATGGTTCAATATACAAAAATCAGTTAATGCGGGGCGCCTGGGTGGCTCAGTCATTAAGCATCTGCCTTCGGCTCAGGGCATGATCCCAGCATTCTGGGATCAAGCCCCACATCGGGCTCCTCTGCTGGGAGCCTGCTTCTTCCTCTCCCACTCCCCCTCTTGCTGTGTTCCCTCTCTTGCTGGCTGTCTCTCTCTATCAAATAAATAAAAATAAAAATCTTAAAAAAAATCAGTTAATGTGATACACCACATTAGCAGAATAAAGGATAAAAGTCACATGATTGTCTTAAGAAATTCAGAAAAAAACTTCTAACAAAATTCAACATCTTTCATTGTAAAAACTCATAACAGACTAGGAATAGAAGGAAATTACCTCAACATAATAAAGGCTATATGTGGAAAACGCATAGCTAGTATCATACTCAATGTTGAAAAACTGCAAGTTATTTCTCTAAGATCAGGAATAAGGCTAGGATGCTCACTTGCTTTTTTTTTTTTTCAAAACAGTACTGGAAGTCCTCGCCAGAGCAAGTAGGCAAGAAAAAGAAATTAAAGGCAGCCTATTTGGAAAGAAAGAAGTAAAAGTGTCCCTGTTTGCAAATAACATAATCTTGCAAATAGAAAGCCCTAAAAACTCCACAAAATACTGTTATAACTATTAAATAAATTTAGTAAAGTTGTAGGATACAAAATCAATACATAAAAATAAGTTGCATATCCATACACTAACGATAAACTATCTGAAAAGGAAAATAAGCAATCCCATTTGCTCCAAAAAATACCCCAAAACTTAGAAATAAACTTAACTAGGGAGGGTGAAGGACTTGTACACTGGAAACTACAAAACACTGATGAAACAAATTAAGGAAGACACAAACAAATGGAGAGACATTCTGTGTTCTGGGTTGGAGCACTTAATATTGTTTAGATGTCCACACTACACTAAGAAATCTCCAGATTCAATGCAAATCCCATTTTTTTTACCTTTTTTTTTTACAGAAATAGAAACAACAGTATTAAAATTCACATGGAACCACAACAGACTCCAAATAGCCAAAATAGTTTTGAGAAAGAACAAAGCTGGAGGCATCACACTTCCTGACTTCAAAATATATTACAAAGCTACTGTAATTAAAATAGTAAGGTGGGGCACTTGGGTGGCTCAGTCAGTTAAGCATCCGACTCTTGACTTCAGCTCAGGTCATGATCTCAGAGTTGTGAGATCAAGCCCTGTGTTGTGTTCCGCACTTAGTGTGGAGTCTGTTTGTCTCTCTCTCTCTGCTCCTTCCCCTGCTCTCTCTCTCTTTCTCAAATAAATAAAAAAATAAATAAAATCTTTTAAAACAATAGTAAGGTACTGGCATAATATAGACCAATAGAACAAAATAGAGAGTCCAAAAATCAAACCACATATGTATCGTCAGCTGATCCTCGACAAGAGTGCCAAAAATACATAAGGGGAAAAGACTAGTCTCTTCAATACATAGTGTCGTGAAAACTGGATATTTACATGCAAAAGAATGAAACTGGGCCCTCATCTTACGCCATATACAAAAACCAACTCAAAATGAATTAAAGACTTAAGTGTAAGAAGTGAAACTATGAAACTCCTAGAAAAAAACATAGGGGAAAAGCTATATGACATTGGTCTTGGCAGTGATTTCATGGATATGACACCAAAAGTATAGGTAACAAATCAGAAATAGACAGTGAGACTACATCAAACTAAAAGGCTTCTATACAGCAAAGCGTACAACAGAGTGAAAAGGCAACCTATACAATGGGAGAAAATATTTGTGAACCATATATTAGATATGGAGTTAATTCCCAAAATATATAAGGAACTCCTAAGGAACTCATTTGCATAAAAACTAATAATTCAATTAAAAACTGGGGCTGAAGACTCAAACATTGTTCAAAGAAGACACACAGTCAGCTAGGTACACGAAAAGATGCTCAACATCGCTAATCATCAGGGAAATATAAATCAAAAGTACAATGAGATATCACTTTGCACCTGTTAGGATGGCTATTTTCAAAAAACAGAAGACAAGTATAGGCAAAGGTATGGAGAAATTGCAACTCAAGCACCCTGTTGGTGGGAGTGCAAAATGGTACACTGCTGGGGAAAACAGTACGGAGATTCCAAAAAAAATTAAATACAGAACTACCATATGATCCAGCAATGCTACTTCTGGGTATGTGTCTAAAAGAAATGCAATCAGGATCTCAAAGAGACACTAGTACTTCCCTGTTCTTGCAGGACTATTCACCAATAGCCAAAATGGAGAAACAATTTACATGCCCACTGATGGATGAATGGATAAAGAAACTGTGGTATATAAATACGATGGAATATTACCCAAGCTTAGACAAAGAAGGAAATTCTGTAATGTGTGGTAACGTGAATGAACTTGGAGGACATTATGCTAAGTGAAAAAAGCCAGCTGCAGAAGAACAAAGCATGCTTGTGCTGATAGGAGATATCTAACATAGTTAAATTCACAGAATCAGAGAGTAGAACAGTGGTTTCCAGGGGCCGGGGCGAGGGAGAAATGCAGAGTTGCTAATCAATGGGCATAAAGTCTCAATTACATAAGATGAGTAAGTTCACAATCTCTGTAATTAACAATACTCTACCACATACTTAAAAATTTAAGAGGGTAGGTTTCATATTATGTGTTTTTGCTACAACAAAATACAATTTTAAAAAATAATGGAAGAGGGCACCGGTGTGCTAGTACTAGAAAGAAAGAGGGAGGAAATGCCCATTCTAGTTACATTTCAAATGTTATCTCATTGAATCCTCACGGAGACCCCATGATATCGATATCATTAATCCCATCGTACAGATAAGAAACAGAGGCCCCAAGGCATGAAGGAACTCGTCACAGCTCATAAATGGCAAGGTTGGGACAAGGCTTCTCAATAAGTTTCCAAAATGGCAGCGCCAAGAGCCTGACTTAAAGGAATAGGATACTTTCAGACACACTGAAAATTGCACCCTTGATTTTATGGCACTTTTACAGTGTGATAACACCTAAAAACCTGTGATAAAATTTTATGTCTGTGAAGCCATGGACACAAAGCCTTGGCCTGAGTTAAGGATAATGCAGGACAGGTGCTCACAGATTTATGCATGCTGCTTGGCCAACTCCCTCCACCCCGCTCTGCATCACTGCTTTCCTGATCCAAAGACAAACACCAGAAAGACTTGGCAGGAATATGCATCTTGCCCCAGAGGCACCAACTGACAGAGACAACTGGCCTCCAGGAAGCTTCAGAGGTTATCTGGTCTTAGTGGATCTGAACACACATCCACCTACCAGACGCACCTGAATCACCTAGGAAGCTTATAAAACACAAATTCCTGGGCCTCGCTCCAGACCCAGACCTCTGGGGAGTAAGGCCCAGAAATGAGAATTTTTAAAAAGCTCCCCAGGGGAGCCCTTACACATTGGTGGTGGGAACATAAAATGGAACAGTCCCTTTGGAAAGCAGGTTGGCAGTTTCCGAAAAAGTTAAACACAGAATTACCACATGACCCAGCAATTCCACTTCTAGGTATATACTCAAGAAAAATGAAAACATGCATCCCCACGAAAACCTATGCATGAATGATCTGGGCAGCATTACTTGCTGTCTGCTAAGTCCTTCAGCTGGACCCCAAGTCCATGAACTGGCAAACGGACAGGCTAAACGCAGTGTACAATAAAAAGGGACAAAATGCCGATGCATATGGCCACATCGATGAACCTTAAAGACTTCACGTTAAGTAAAAGAAGCCAGATGCAAGAGACCACATATTGTATGGTTCTATTTCTATGAAATGTCCAGAAAAGATAAGTCTGTAGAGACAGGGGCTGGGGGATGAGAATGGGATTCACAGGGGCACGAGGGATGGTACTGGAGTGATGAAAGTGTTCTAAAATCTATGAATGTGGATAGTCGTACAAGTTGTAAATGCATTAAAAACAACTGAATTGTATAATTTAAATGGGTAAATTTTATAATATGTAAAGTACACCTCAACAGAGCCGTTTCTTTACCAGTAGATTAGAGAGCCACTGAATTCTAATACACTTATCTTACAAAGAGGAAACTAAAACGCAGAAAGGGAAATGATTCACCCAGGGTCACAAAGTGAGTTTATACAGAGCCAGAAGACCTCTGATCCGTATCTCTGCATAAGGAAATGGAGGGCTGGTGGATGACCTGGTAAAATGATTCAAAGGGGACAGCCAACCTCAATGAGTCAGTCCCCACTAAACCCTTTTCGCCCACAAATAGCAGGAAGCCAGCTTGTTTTGCTTGAATGAGCCAGGAAAGGGGCTCAGGAAGCAGCTGGAAGGCAGTGGAAGGACCAGGGGTCTGGAGTCAGGAGGCCTGAGTTCCAATCCTGGCCCCCAAAGTTAATGGCGACCCCGGGCAGGTCATTCCGCCTTCTTGGGTCTCATCTTGTTCCTCCATTTGTAAACAGAGCTGATAACATCACCCTCCAGGATCACCATGACACTGGTAAGGAAGACATTGAGTCATCTGAGCAAGAGATGATTCCAGATTACTTCCTCCCTGCCTAACTGAAACCACAGATGTCCGGCCCAATCTGGTTATCTAGATGTCACAATTAGAGCATCCCTTCCAGCCTTTGGGCACCCGCAGGCCCTTTAAAGGTTCCCTGACGCAGGCACCCTCTGATCTTGGTCCCAGCCCCAGCATGATCCAAGTTCCCAGGTGTCATAAAACTCTGGAAAGGGGAGACGGCATTGTATTTCTTTACAGATACGACAGCCCCAGACTGAGAACAATATATGTTTAAAAAATAACAACTTTCCAAGTGGCCACCGATGCATCGAATACTAGATTGGGCGTGGTGTTATTACAAGACCAAGAGAATGTAAAACATCCTGTAATATATCTCAGCAGAAAATCTTTGCCAAGGGAAAGAAATCTGTATTCTATCTAAGAGGAATGTTTGGTAATTGTTTGGGCCTTGGATAAACTCAGGCCATAAGTTTTGGGCCAGGCGTTTACATTATGGACTAATCAGAGAGCCCTGATGTGAATACAGACTTCACAGACGGAGAACCGTGAGTTACCAAGATGGGTCACGGCAGCTTCGGCACTAACGGAGAGACGTGCAGCCCGTGTCAGGGAACATTTAGGCCAGGATGCTTTATTAGAAGAAAAAATGGAAACGCTGGTATGTCCCGCACTGACTCCATCTCAGAGGATCCTAAGCTCTCAGCCTGTACGATCAGATAAGAATGTCAACGTGGCAGAAGGTGAAGGGATGAAGGGATCCGTCCAACTCTGCTTGCTTAGGCCACAGTGTGTTTGCTGTATTCATTTCAAGGGAAATCTGACTTCTTGGAGGAACCTGTTTGTGTCATTGAGCAGTTAGTGCCTGGTAACTGAACCAGACAGTAACTAACAGGCATTCTTTGCAAAAGGTCATTTAGGACAGGCAAGGAGACAAAGGAAACAGAGGCACGTGGCTGATGACAGTGGAGCTGGCTTAGGCTGGCAGAAGGCAAGCTTCACTTGAGAGCATTTAGCTCAGAGAGGTGTGAAAGACTTGCTGAAAATGTAATTTAAAGCAGCAGCGGAGCATAAATGAGAACAGAAGGAATTAGAAGGGGGAAAGGAGTAAGGCAGGAAAAATATGAAGAAAAGCAAAGGCTAGGAGGACAAACATCCAAGATAGGAATGGCAAATATTTAGCAAATGAGCTGCAAATGACCCCGCCTAGGATTCATGGTGGGCCTCAGAGTCCCGCAAACAGCCCCCCAGCAGCCACCGGAAGTATGTTCCTTGTGAACCTCTGAGGCCTGAAAGGAAAGCCTAGACTTTTACTTCCAAATAAACACACAGGAGCACCCATCTGCCTTTACCTTCTCTCCCTCCCCAAACCCTACTAAAATGTCAGTAAAACAATTACAAATCATTTACATCACAGGCAACAGGAGACATCAGCAAAGACAAGGTTTCAGCAAACTTGGAGAGAAGCAGATGGAACAGTTGTAGGGGAGTAAGCTGCAAACTCAGTGTCTGCGATGAAGGGTCCTGCTGGGGCCAGCGCCAACTGGCCCGATCACCCAGCAGCTCAGCCCTTGGAGGCACGGTTTCATGAAAGATGGCGCCCAGGTACATGATGGAACACAGGTACCGAGCACCCTCTAAGTGGCCAGACCCCACCCTCTTCTCCAAGCAGTCAAGTGGTGTCTCCTCTGGAGAAACTGAGGAGGGGCTGCACACGCAGCAAGTAGACTTGGTGAACAGTGGTGAGGGGAAAGGGGCTCCCACAACACAGCCACACGTCCATCTCTCCAGGCAGGAGATTAAAGGATTCTTCTCTGGAGAAAATGAACAATCTCAGAGGAAAGATAGCCAGATGCTGACACCTGTGTGTGAGGCTTCAAAAACAAAGGCAGCTCAAACTCTGTTCTCCTCAAGGAAGGCTCATCAGCCAACCACCCCACCCATGCACGTAGAAATTCAAGGAGGGCACATATTGGATGGTGCACTGGGTGTTATACGCAAATAATGAATCATGGAACACTACATCAAAAACTAAGGATATACTGTATGGTGACTAACACAACATAATAAAAAATTATTATTAAAAAAAAAAGAAAAGAAATTTCATCCTGGGTCTTAGTGCCTTACTGTCAAATATGAATACTTACTATGGTCGACAGACATTCAGAGAAAGCCTGTGACATGAAAGGAACAATCAAAAGAAATAGAAAAATAACCTGGAAGTGGAGGAAATACAGGGAAAATAAAAAGAGCCTTTAAAATCCTATTATTATCTTAGAGAGTGAATACATTAAGATATTGCATCCATGAAACAAGAACAGAATACGACGTTAAAGAAAAAAATCAGAATATAAGAAAGAGCTCTTAGAAATTACACAATCATAAAAATTAAAAAGCTCAACTGAGAATCTAAATGATAGCCAAATAAACTCCTGAGAAAATAGACCTAAAAATCACAAGAATGGAAAATAGGAAAGAAAATTTGAGACACTAGCCAAAAAGGAGTTCCAGAAATCAAAAAAATACAGTAAATACAGAGAAGAAACTCATCAAAGAAATATTAAAAGAAACTACCCAGGAATGAGTTTCTAGGTTGAAAGGCCCATCACGACGTGTGCATAGATCACAAGGGACATTCTCAAAGACAAATGATTTCCAATACCGATTTTTAAAACTAGTTTAATTATAAGTCAACTATGGGGGTGGAATGTATACAGTTTTTAAATATGCAAAAACCAAAACTATTTCGCCTGCACCCTTCCTTAGAAAGCTGCTAAAGGATGTGTTTCAGCCAAGCAAGAGAGTAAACTAAGAAAGCAGAAGACATGGGATATGGTAGACGGGGGCTATCACAACAGAGGATGCTAGTGGTGCCCCCAGCCTAGAACACAACCAGTCCACATTGGAGCAGGAGGTGGAGGAGGAAGACCAAGTCAGATAAGGTCTCCAAGAGAAAGTGAAATGTAAATGAGCACTTGGAAAAATTGATAGATGTCAGAAAAATACCACTAAAGTTAATTTTGTGTGTCACCTCACTGGGGTCATGGGGTGCCCAGATATTTGGTCGAATGTTATTCTGGGTGCATTTATGAAGGTGTTTCTGGATAAGATTAACATTTGAACCAGTAGACTGAATAGAACAGAGAAAAGATCGCCTTCCCTTCCCTACTGTGGGTGGGCCACATCCAATCAGGTGAAGGCCCAAACAGAACACAAAGGCTGACCTCCACCTCTCGTGGTAAAAAGGAACCCCTTCTGTCTGACTGCCTTGAGCTGGGGCACCAGTTGTTTCCTGCCTTTGGAGCCAAAAAGAAATATCAGTTCTTCTTGGGTCTTGAGCCTGCTGGCTTTCAGACTGGTACTATACCATTGGCTTACCTAGGTCTCCAGCTTGCCAACCACACATCTTGGGGTTTTCCAGTCTCCATAATTGTGCGAGCCAATTCCTCACAGTAAACATACACACACATACAGAAATGTATACATACATCTTATTGGTTCTGTTTCTCTGGAGACTCCTGACTAGTACAGATATTTTATTTAGAAAATAATATGGTAACATGAAAGAGGTGTAGTGAACGGTATTTCCATAGTCAGAATCATGTAAATAATGACTACTTAAAAGTCCACTTGTAACTACATGGAGCAGGTTAGGGAAGGGAAGGGAAGCTGGGGGTGGCTGGTATAAGACTGTTAAATCCAATTCCCTTATAAGAAGTCAAGAAGGAATATCCAAAATGGATACCTCACATTGCCTAGAAATATGGAGTTAAATGCCAAAGGAAACAGCTCAAGAAATTGAAGAGAGCTGCCTCTGAGGAGTGGCTAGGGTTTGGGGGGAATACTGTTTTTCATTATAAGCCTTTTAGGACTATTTGAGTTTTAAATTATGTGCATGTGTTCATAAATAAAAGTTGAAGAAGAAGAAAAAAAGGAAACCAGATTTTCAAGACAGATCAATTAGGATATGATTATACACGTTAAAAATAACTTGATTGGAATTGGCAGCAGAAACAAACCTTCCTGCCACCTTTAACACGTGATGACAAGGTCACTTATTTGCAGCCAACAGCTTTTTTGTGCAGTCAAGAGTTTTACAGGTTTTAAACAAAATATGAAGTTAACTAATTTCTATATTATGACTAAAATAGATATTTTTATAATATAAATATTTTTGAAATTAAGCACTAATGAATGATGTAGCTCGGCTCTTCTTGGTAATCAAAGCCTGAAATAAATCTAATTACCACGCATTCAGCTTTCTTGGAATTCAGTTCTTGGAAGCAAAGAGCTTTTCCAAGCGTTGGATGTCTCTGTAAACAAGATCATTTTTAAAAGCAGCCCAGTAAGTTGATCCGCATGGAGGTCCCAAAAAGACGTTATAGGACAGATGGAGAAAAGTCTAAATGATGTATAAATGAAAGCCTGGGACTTCAGCTAAAACCTCCAACGGCAGCATCGTTCGTGGATTTTAAAAGTGTTCTGCTGTGCTACTGTGAACACAGAACCCACCCTAGCTGGTTCAAGCAGAAAATGTATTTCGACGATATTAGGCAGTTGACAGAATCTCCAGGAGAGCCAGTTTGGAAGCCACTCAGCCAGGAACAGAGGACAATGCTGTCCCAGCACCTGTTCCTGGGAAGCCCTAAGATGACATACCCTGACACTACCATGCATAGCTGGCCCCTCCAGGACTGCCAGCAGGACAGGCATGGTCTAAGGGACTGAGGCAGTCTGATCCGGAGCAGAACTTATGCCCTTCTCCCTACTCCATCTATCACAGGAAAGAAAGAACTAGTCAATATTTTGGGGGGTCTGCTGCATATCTGCTCTGGGGAACAGTGGGGGAGGATGTGTTCAACATGTGTGGGCACTCCCCCAACACACTGGCACCATCCCCTTATTCTGGATTATTTGGCAGGGAGGGATCATCCAGCTAGGAAAATAGGAAAGTGAAGTCCGGTCATTGGTCCCCTGTCAGGAGGAAGCAAGAGACAAGACTTGTGATAAAAGATGAGCCCCAAACAAGGGCTAAGAAGTTGTCAGGGTAAGGCAATGCCAGATGGGTTAGAACTCTACCCTCTATTATTCTTTGTTTTTAAGATAGGTCGTTGTTTGTCTGTTTTCTGAGTCACAGAGGCATCCGGTTATTCGTAATAATTAGGCCTCTGATCGGTCCAATTAACGTCCTTCATACTCATTTAACAATTGCTTAATTAGTTCCTTTGAAAACTGGACCTCAAAAGGGAAGGCACAAAGGTCTCTATCCTGGCCTGGGTTACCTGAAGCGGAGCTACTCACTTTATTCGGAATGGGGGGATACTCAGAGTGAGGTAGGGAAGGAGAGACAGAAAATGAGACGGGGTGTCTTCCCAAGCTGACCTCTGCCTGCCGGGCAGTGCAACTCACCCTGGGACCATGCAGGACCGGATCCCTAGGGGCAGTATGAACCGCGTGTCTCAGGAGGACGCCCACCTTCCACTAGGAGAGGGTCACTCTTGCCATGCTACCTCCCCACGTTCTCTTTGGCACACGCCTCAGTGCTCCTGGGAGTCTCCCCCTCAGAGTGGACAGGAAAGCTCCAGGGTGGCAGACGAGAAGTTGGGAGCTGCTGGGTGGTGTCCACAGTGGGACAGGCATGGCAGTGACTGAGCCAAGACCCTCAGGTGTAGCCAAGAGGATCGAAGGTAAGAGATGCCTCACATTGTGTCTGGGTAACCATCAAAGTCCTAATTCAAAAATTCTGGGAATATTTAGCTGTTTTCTTAAAAGGCAGAGCTGATTTTATTTTCAAAAAGCGGCACTAACAAATAGAGACCAATACCAGTTGGGGATTTGCCCACTGAAAGTGTTCGTTCCTTTATGCAGGTAATCCCCCACACAGAAGACTGCAGACCCCTAGAAGGATCTGGTACTGTGGTGAGGGGAGCCTGAATACATGAACTCTACCACGGGTTGTCAGCAGACTATGTGCCTAACACATTTCACACATGTGCAAAGGCACTGTTTAAAAAGTATGCAGATGCTATTGTGATTAATTAGACACTGAAATCTACTCAATGAGCTGACTCTCCATTCAAAGGAGATATTTTCATTAAGGATGTAATAGATAAGCTGGTCATTCTTTGCCTGCCTTCCCAGACCCATTCTCGGCCTTTCTTTGTCCTGCTCTGTGTCTCAGGAAGGAGCCTTTGCTCTTTGGCTTCTAGCTGGACTTGACCAACAGGAGATGCAATGGTGAGAGAAGTCAAGCTATTTGTTCTCTCCACCCTCACGCTCACCTGCCCTTTGACCTTGGCTGGTCCTGAGACACCTCCAGACTTCAGTTTCCCCATCTGTACAATGGAGGATTTAATAAGATAATCTCTGAGGTGCTTTTCAGTTGCTGTTTTTACTTCTTAGATCCTCGGAAAGAATAGTTATTCACATCTGCCAAATCCAACAGGGATGAATTCCAAGATGACATTCCCTCGTTGCTGTCAGGATGCCTCTTCAACAATGGATCAAAACGACAAGACAAAAAAAAGTTTCCAATTTGTTTTCATCTCCTTCCACATGAGGTGTTTACTATGGACTGACTCATTTTTATCATCGAAACCCAGAACTGCATTTAGTAAATACCAAGCAAACAGGCAGGACTGTAGAGTTAAGTTTTTTTTTCTAAACATTGTGTACGTCTCACTGGGCATAAACGAGGGCATCTGCAGTAGGAAGTATCAGCCAGTGCACTTTGTAGGTGACCTCTCTGTATTTATGGGGCGTGCTGCATATATCGTATAAAACAGCCCAAAGGTGAAAGGGAGTTGATTTCTTCTCAAAACGTCTTCCCGACTTGATTGTAGGGATCGTATCAGCCCTTGGCTATAGAAGTCATTCAGTTTGAAACATAGAAGGGTTAAAAATTCCTTCTTGAACTCAACATCTCCTAACACAGTTTATCAATCTAAGGGCTGCACCCAACTCCAGCAGCTCAGAACATCAAACGCAAAATATGAAGCATCTGAAATATGCAAGTTCATCCTCTTGGCATTTGACCCCACAGTGGTCCTTGCCTCCTATGTGGCTGGAGGCTCGTCCTAATTTCAAAAGCGTGCGAGACTATTTTCCACAAGTTATGTTTGCCTCGCTCAAAGCTGTTTTTATAGTCTCTATCTATCTGTTTCCCAGGGACATGTTCCTATTTCTCTTCACCACATGAAGTTTGATTGTTTTTTCGGGTACTGTCTGGAACTGCTTTGGATATAAAACATCTAAATTTAAAAACACCCTCATGCATATCAAAGCAGAATGTAAGGACGTTAATATTATCCCATAATGCTTGTTACAGATAGCACAATAGGTAAAATTCTAGGCCTGCAGGTTTATAGAAAAACACTATGGGATAATAAACATATTATTTTCAGTTTTTCTTGGATACTATTATGATTTTCTAAATATTAAATACTAACATGGTATTCTTTAAGATGCTGACATTCCTTCCATTTCCTTCTGTAAATACAAGCATCTGACACTGCTGTGTTCAACCACCCAAAAGTGTACCTTTCCTTTGCTCCCTAAATATTTCCTTTTCTCTGGGATACGTTCCAGAAAGTCACAATTTTTAGTATTAATTTAATTGTGACTATGACTTTAATTCTAATGTCATGCTTCTCAAATGGGAGTCCACATAGCCCAGAAATGGCAATCATTTGATAAAAACTGAAGGTTTGGGGAGCTTGGATGACTCAGCCAGTTGAGCACCGGACTCTTGATTTCAGCTCAGGTCATGATCTCAGGGTCATGGGACTGAGTCCCTGCATCATGCTCTGAAGTCAGCAGGGAATCTGATTGTCCCTCTCCCTCCCCTTCTGCCCCTCTCCCTGCTCATGCTCTCTATTTCAAATAAAGGAATAAATAAATCTTTTTAAAAAAACACCTAAAAATAGAGAGAGGAAGGAAGGAAGGAAGGAAGGAAGGAAGGGAGGGAGGGAAGGGAGG